>NW_026711584.1:300000-473166 GCF_026419965.1 Kogia breviceps
CCAGCGGTTCTGCCTGCCACCGCGGATCGACAATAGGGCGTGAAGCCATCCAGCCGTGTTGCGTCCCACTCACAAAAAAGCGACTTGGGAAATGGAGCTCAGGGGCCCTGCACTTCCCAAACCTGCAGAGTTCTAAACGATAACTATCGCCCCAAAATATATTGAGGTCAGGCTACGAAGAGGCGCTGAACGCAAGGCAGAACTGCAGGAAACGGATGTCAACGGGTACATCGGAATGGCCCCGATAGCACATGAAAATCGCCAGAACGTGGACAATGATGCGGTTGGCCAAAAAGGGCGTATGCGTTTTTTCCTGAATATATTCAGGAAAAAACGCATACGCCCTTTTTGGCCAACCAAGCAACCTGGGAGAGCAAATCAGCACTACAAAGAAATCTCTCGCCCCCCCCCCCCGGGGCAAAAGGGCCAGGCGAAAAAAGTCTAAAAACCAGAAAGGCAGGACAGCCCACGGAGTCAAGGGAGCCTTGTTAAGCTGATGGGCGGGATGTCAATGGCCAACAGCCAATCTTCACAAGTGTATCCTCTTTCCCAAACCATGTAAAACACAGAACCACAGAGCATAGGGCACTTCCACACATGGGCGTTGACCTTGGGAAAATGAAAAAATCAACCAGACACAGGGACCCCAAAGTTGAGGGCTGCTGTCTTGACAAGAACCTCCACTCCGGTACACGTTTCATATCCCAGGAAAGAGCCAAGTGGACAAAGACGAGTGGACAAGTGGACAAAGACAAGTGGACAAGTGGACAAGTGGTGCTACGTAGGTCCAATGGAGTGTCACTCAGCCATGAAATCCACGTCATGAGGCTGGTAGCAGCATCCTGAGTGGATTTAGGTACGATCATCCTCAGTGAAATAAGTCCCACAAAAAAAGAAACTTATGATATCACTTATCGAGGGAATGTAAAAATCGCTCCCCATGAACGGAATCCCCAAACAGAACAGAGTCACGCTTTTAGAAAACACACTTATGCCTGCTTCAGGGGAAAGGTGAGGTGCGGTGACGCATAAAACTCGAGTTTGAAATGAGCACAGATACCCTTCCGAAAACCGAATATGGAATGGACACGACCTACTCCTTGCTCAATCAACTGGACTCACCAGACCCTGTTCATCGCACAAGTATCTATCCGACTAGTAAGCATCTTAAAAGCTAAGTCTTGATATCTCTGTGTAAGTGCATCAAGTGTGTGTAAAGCGGCCTAAAACCAGCAGGGAAAATCAGCTCAGACCCATTCTGAGGATACATTTCCAACACAAAGAAGAAACAAGCAGGGCAAAACAGAGAGAAATTCTTCCAAAATGCGTTCAGGGACTGGCATGCAACCAGGATTGACCACATCTACAGCCCCAGCGGCAGAAGACATAAGGCTGGACACTCTTGGGGCTGAGACGATTGGTGAGGTTGGGAAAGCAAATGCAGACCCTTGAAAGGAATCCTGCGTGCTCCCCATTCCATGGCTCCCAACTCTCCAGGTTCAACGCAATCTTCCGACAGCGAAAGCACTCATTGGAAACCCAGCGGATGCTACACCGTGGGATCGGGAAAGCTTTCTGAAACTCACCTCAGTTTTCCTCTCCTGGTGCTCGTGTTCTCCATTCAGGCCCCCTTACTAACAATCTCCCCACTTGGAGACTCGGCGCCTTTCCATGCCTCTTTCGTACCGTCTGCAATTTGTCCGCAGGATGAACTGCAAGAGGGGGAACCAATGAGAGACTCGCTGGAGGTGTTTGGTCGGGCACATGTCACTCTCATTTCCCATCACGAAGAAGAATTCACCAGCGGTTCAGCCTGCCACCGCGGATCGACAATAGGGCGTGAAGCCATCCAGCCGTGTTGCGTCCCACTCACAAAAAAGCGACTTGGGAAATGGAGCTCAGGGGCCCTGCACTTCCCAAACCTGCAGAGTTCTAAACGATAACTATCGCCCCAAAATATATTGAGGTCAGGCTACGAAGAGGCGCTGAACGCAAGGCAGAACTGCAGGAAACGGATGTCAACGGGTACATCGGAATGGCCCCGATAGCACATGAAAAGCGCCAGAACGTGGACAATGATGCGGTTGGCCAAAAAGGGCGTATGCGTTTTTTCCTGAATATATTCAGGAAAAAACGCATACGCCCTTTTTGGCCAACCAAGCAACCTGGGAGAGCAAATCAGCACTACAAAGAAATCTCTCGCCCCCCCCCCCGGGGCAAAAGGGCCAGGCGAAAAAAGTCTAAAAACCAGAAAGGCAGGACAGCCCACGGAGTCAAGGGAGCCTTGTTAAGCTGATGGGCGGGATGTCAATGGCCAACAGCCAATCTTCACAAGTGTATCCTCTTTCCCAAACCATGTAAAACACAGAACCACAGAGCATAGGGCACTTCCACACATGGGCGTTGACCTTGGGAAAATGAAAAAATCAACCAGACACAGGGACCCCAAAGTTGAGGGCTGCTGTCTTGACAAGAACCTCCACTCCGGTACACGTTTCATATCCCAGGAAAGAGCCAAGTGGACAAAGACGAGTGGACAAGTGGACAAAGACAAGTGGACAAGTGGACAAGTGGTGCTACGTAGGTCCAATGGAGTGTCACTCAGCCATGAAATCCACGTCATGAGGCTGGTAGCAGCATCCTGAGTGGATTTAGGTACGATCATCCTCAGTGAAATAAGTCCCACAAAAAAAGAAACTTATGATATCACTTATCGAGGGAATGTAAAAATCGCTCCCCATGAACGGAATCCCCAAACAGAACAGAGTCACGCTTTTAGAAAACACACTTATGCCTGCTTCAGGGGAAAGGTGAGGTGCGGTGACGCATAAAACTCGAGTTTGAAATGAGCACAGATACCCTTCCGAAAACCGAATATGGAATGGACACGACCTACTCCTTGCTCAATCAACTGGACTCACCAGACCCTGTTCATCGCACAAGTATCTATCCGACTAGTAAGCATCTTAAAAGCTAAGTCTTGATATCTCTGTGTAAGTGCATCAAGTGTGTGTAAAGCGGCCTAAAACCAGCAGGGAAAATCAGCTCAGACCCATTCTGAGGATACATTTCCAACACAAAGAAGAAACAAGCAGGGCAAAACAGAGAGAAATTCTTCCAAAATGCGTTCAGGGACTGGCATGCAACCAGGATTGACCACATCTACAGCCCCAGCGGCAGAAGACATAAGGCTGGACACTCTTGGGGCTGAGACGATTGGTGAGGTTGGGAAAGCAAATGCAGACCCTTGAAAGGAATCCTGCGTGCTCCCCATTCCATGGCTCCCAACTCTCCAGGTTCAACGCAATCTTCCGACAGCGAAAGCACTCATTGGAAACCCAGCGGATGCTACACCGTGGGATCGGGAAAGCTTTCTGAAACTCACCTCAGTTTTCCTCTCCTGGTGCTCGTGTTCTCCATTCAGGCCCCCTTACTAACAATCTCCCCACTTGGAGACTCGGCGCCTTTCCATGCCTCTTTCGTACCGTCTGCAATTTGTCCGCAGGATGAACTGCAAGAGGGGGAACCAATGAGAGACTCGCTGGAGGTGTTTGGTCGGGCACATGTCACTCTCATTTCCCATCACGAAGAAGAATTCACCAGCGGTTCAGCCTGCCACCGCGGATCGACAATAGGGCGTGAAGCCATCCAGCCGTGTTGCGTCCCACTCACAAAAAAGCGACTTGGGAAATGGAGCTCAGGGGCCCTGCACTTCCCAAACCTGCAGAGTTCTAAACGATAACTATCGCCCCCAAATATATTGAGATCAGGCTACGAAGAGGCGCTGAACGCAAGGCAGAACTGCAGGAAACGGATGTCAACGGGTACATCGGAATGGCCCCGATAGCACATGAAAAGCGCCAGAACGTGGACAATGATGCGGTTGGCCAAAAAGGGCGTATGCGTTTTTTCCTGAATATATTCAGGAAAAAACGCATACGCCCTTTTTGGCCAACCAAGCAACCTGGGAGAGCAAATCAGCACTACAAAGAAATCTCTCGCCCCCCCCCCCCCGGGGCAAAAGGGCCAGGCGAAAAAAGTCTAAAAACCAGAAAGGCAGGACAGCCCACGGAGTCAAGGGAGCCTTGTTAAGCTGATGGGCGGGATGTCAATGGCCAACAGCCAATCTTCACAAGTGTATCCTCTTTCCCAAACCATGTAAAACACAGAACCACAGAGCATAGGGCACTTCCACACATGGGCGTTGACCTTGGGAAAATGAAAAAATCAACCAGACACAGGGACCCCAAAGTTGAGGGCTGCTGTCTTGACAAGAACCTCCACTCCGGTACACGTTTCATATCCCAGGAAAGAGCCAAGTGGACAAAGACGAGTGGACAAGTGGACAAAGACAAGTGGACAAGTGGACAAGTGGTGCTACGTAGGTCCAATGGAGTGTCACTCAGCCATGAAATCCACGTCATGAGGCTGGTAGCAGCATCCTGAGTGGATTTAGGTACGATCATCCTCAGTGAAATAAGTCCCACAAAAAAAGAAACTTATGATATCACTTATCGAGGGAATGTAAAAATCGCTCCCCATGAACGGAATCCCCAAACAGAACAGAGTCACGCTTTTAGAAAACACACTTATGCCTGCTTCAGGGGAAAGGTGAGGTGCGGTGACGCATAAAACTCAAGTTTGAAATGAGCACAGATACCCTTCCGAAAACCGAATATGGAATGGACACGACCTACTCCTTGCTCAATCAACTGGACTCACCAGACCCTGTTCATCGCACAAGTATCTATCCGACTAGTAAGCATCTTAAAAGCTAAGTCTTGATATCTCTGTGTAAGTGCATCAAGTGTGTGTAAAGCGGCCTAAAACCAGCAGGGAAAATCAGCTCAGACCCATTCTGAGGATACATTTCCAACACAAAGAAGAAACAAGCAGGGCAAAACAGAGAGAAATTCTTCCAAAATGCGTTCAGGGACTGGCATGCAACCAGGATTGACCACATCTACAGCCCCAGCGGCAGAAGACATAAGGCTGGACACTCTTGGGGCTGAGACGATTGGTGAGGTTGGGAAAGCAAATGCAGACCCTTGAAAGGAATCCTGCGTGCTCCCCATTCCATGGCTCCCAACTCTCCAGGTTCAACGCAATCTTCCGACAGCGAAAGCACTCATTGGAAACCCAGCGGATGCTACACCGTGGGATCGGGAAAGCTTTCTGAAACTCACCTCAGTTTTCCTCTCCTGGTGCTCGTGTTCTCCATTCAGGCCCCCTTACTAACAATCTCCCCACTTGGAGACTCGGCGCCTTTCCATGCCTCTTTCGTACCGTCTGCAATTTGTCCGCAGGATGAACTGCAAGAGGGGGAACCAATGAGAGACTCGCTGGAGGTGTTTGGTCGGGCACATGTCACTCTCATTTCCCATCACGAAGAAGAATTCACCAGCGGTTCAGCCTGCCACCGCGGATCGACAATAGGGCGTGAAGCCATCCAGCCGTGTTGCGTCCCACTCACAAAAAAGCGACTTGGGAAATGGAGCTCAGGGGCCCTGCACTTCCCAAACCTGCAGAGTTCTAAACGATAACTATCGCCCCAAAATATATTGAGGTCAGGCTACGAAGAGGCGCTGAACGCAAGGCAGAACTGCAGGAAACGGATGTCAACGGGTACATCGGAATGGCCCCGATAGCACATGAAAAGCGCCAGAACGTGGACAATGATGCGGTTGGCCAAAAAGGGCGTATGCGTTTTTTCCTGAATATATTCAGGAAAAAACGCATACGCCCTTTTTGGCCAACCAAGCAACCTGGGAGAGCAAATCAGCACTACAAAGAAATCTCTCGCCCCCCCCCCGGGGGGCAAAAGGGCCAGGCGAAAAAAGTCTAAAAACCAGAAAGGCAGGACAGCCCACGGAGTCAAGGGAGCCTTGTTAAGCTGATGGGCGGGATGTCAATGGCCAACAGCCAATCTTCACAAGTGTATCCTCTTTCCCAAACCATGTAAAACACAGAACCACAGAGCATAGGGCACTTCCACACATGGGCGTTGACCTTGGGAAAATGAAAAAATCAACCAGACACAGGGACCCCAAAGTTGAGGGCTGCTGTCTTGACAAGAACCTCCACTCCGGTACACGTTTCATATCCCAGGAAAGAGCCAAGTGGACAAAGACGAGTGGACAAGTGGACAAAGACAAGTGGACAAGTGGACAAGTGGTGCTACGTAGGTCCAATGGAGTGTCACTCAGCCATGAAATCCACGTCATGAGGCTGGTAGCAGCATCCTGAGTGGATTTAGGTACGATCATCCTCAGTGAAATAAGTCCCACAAAAAAAGAAACTTATGATATCACTTATCGAGGGAATGTAAAAACCGCTCCCCATGAACGGAATCCCCAAACAGAACAGAGTCACGCTTTTAGAAAACACACTTATGCCTGCTTCAGGGGAAAGGTGAGGTGCGGTGACGCATAAAACTCGAGTTTGAAATGAGCACAGATACCCTTCCGAAAACCGAATATGGAATGGACACGACCTACTCCTTGCTCAATCAACTGGACTCACCAGACCCTGTTCATCGCACAAGTATCTATCCGACTAGTAAGCATCTTAAAAGCTAAGTCTTGATATCTCTGTGTAAGTGCATCAAGTGTGTGTAAAGCGGCCTAAAACCAGCAGGGAAAATCAGCTCAGACCCATTCTGAGGATACATTTCCAACACAAAGAAGAAACAAGCAGGGCAAAACAGAGAGAAATTCTTCCAAAATGCGTTCAGGGACTGGCATGCAACCAGGATTGACCACATCTACAGCCCCAGCGGCAGAAGACATAAGGCTGGACACTCTTGGGGCTGAGACGATTGGTGAGGTTGGGAAAGCAAATGCAGACCCTTGAAAGGAATCCTGCGTGCTCCCCATTCCATGGCTCCCAACTCTCCAGGTTCAACGCAATCTTCCGACAGCGAAAGCACTCATTGGAAACCCAGCGGATGCTACACCGTGGGATCGGGAAAGCTTTCTGAAACTCACCTCAGTTTTCCTCTCCTGGTGCTCGTGTTCTCCATTCAGGCCCCCTTACTAACAATCTCCCCACTTGGAGACTCGGCGCCTTTCCATGCCTCTTTCGTACCGTCTGCAATTTGTCCGCAGGATGAACTGCAAGAGGGGGAACCAATGAGAGACTCGCTGGAGGTGTTTGGTCGGGCACATGTCACTCTCATTTCCCATCACGAAGAAGAATTCACCAGCGGTTCAGCCTGCCACCGCGGATCGACAATAGGGCGTGAAGCCATCCAGCCGTGTTGCGTCCCACTCACAAAAAAGCGACTTGGGAAATGGAGCTCAGGGGCCCTGCACTTCCCAAACCTGCAGAGTTCTAAACGATAACTATCGCCCCAAAATATATTGAGGTCAGGCTACGAAGAGGCGCTGAACGCAAGGCAGAACTGCAGGAAACGGATGTCAACGGGTACATCGGAATGGCCCCGATAGCACATGAAAAGCGCCAGAACGTGGACAATGATGCGGTTGGCCAAAAAGGGCGTATGCGTTTTTTCCTGAATATATTCAGGAAAAAACGCATACGCCCTTTTTGGCCAACCAAGCAACCTGGGAGAGCAAATCAGCACTACAAAGAAATCTCTCGCCCCCCCCCCGGGGGGCAAAAGGGCCAGGCGAAAAAAGTCTAAAAACCAGAAAGGCAGGACAGCCCACGGAGTCAAGGGAGCCTTGTTAAGCTGATGGGCGGGATGTCAATGGCCAACAGCCAATCTTCACAAGTGTATCCTCTTTCCCAAACCATGTAAAACACAGAACCACAGAGCATAGGGCACTTCCACACATGGGCGTTGACCTTGGGAAAATGAAAAAATCAACCAGACACAGGGACCCCAAAGTTGAGGGCTGCTGTCTTGACAAGAACCTCCACTCCGGTACACGTTTCATATCCCAGGAAAGAGCCAAGTGGACAAAGACGAGTGGACAAGTGGACAAAGACAAGTGGACAAGTGGACAAGTGGTGCTACGTAGGTCCAATGGAGTGTCACTCAGCCATGAAATCCACGTCATGAGGCTGGTAGCAGCATCCTGAGTGGATTTAGGTACGATCATCCTCAGTGAAATAAGTCCCACAAAAAAAGAAACTTATGATATCACTTATCGAGGGAATGTAAAAATCGCTCCCCATGAACGGAATCCCCAAACAGAACAGAGTCACGCTTTTAGAAAACACACTTATGCCTGCTTCAGGGGAAAGGTGAGGTGCGGTGACGCATAAAACTCGAGTTTGAAATGAGCACAGATACCCTTCCGAAAACCGAATATGGAATGGACACGACCTACTCCTTGCTCAATCAACTGGACTCACCAGACCCTGTTCATCGCACAAGTATCTATCCGACTAGTAAGCATCTTAAAAGCTAAGTCTTGATATCTCTGTGTAAGTGCATCAAGTGTGTGTAAAGCGGCCTAAAACCAGCAGGGAAAATCAGCTCAGACCCATTCTGAGGATACATTTCCAACACAAAGAAGAAACAAGCAGGGCAAAACAGAGAGAAATTCTTCCAAAATGCGTTCAGGGACTGGCATGCAACCAGGATTGACCACATCTACAGCCCCAGCGGCAGAAGACATAAGGCTGGACACTCTTGGGGCTGAGACGATTGGTGAGGTTGGGAAAGCAAATGCAGACCCTTGAAAGGAATCCTGCGTGCTCCCCATTCCATGGCTCCCAACTCTCCAGGTTCAACGCAATCTTCCGACAGCGAAAGCACTCATTGGAAACCCAGCGGATGCTACACCGTGGGATCGGGAAAGCTTTCTGAAACTCACCTCAGTTTTCCTCTCCTGGTGCTCGTGTTCTCCATTCAGGCCCCCTTACTAACAATCTCCCCACTTGGAGTCTCGGCGCCTTTCCATGCCTCTTTCGTACCGTCTGCAATTTGTCCGCAGGATGAACTGCAAGAGGGGGAACCAATGAGAGACTCGCTGGAGGTGTTTGGTCGGGCACATGTCACTCTCATTTCCCATCACGAAGAAGAATTCACCAGCGGTTCAGCCTGCCACCGCGGATCGACAATAGGGCGTGAAGCCATCCAGCCGTGTTGCGTCCCACTCACAAAAAAGCGACTTGGGAAATGGAGCTCAGGGGCCCTGCACTTCCCAAACCTGCAGAGTTCTAAACGATAACTATCGCCCCCAAATATATTGAGGTCAGGCTACGAAGAGGCGCTGAACGCAAGGCAGAACTGCAGGAAACGGATGTCAACGGGTACATCGGAATGGCCCCGATAGCACATGAAAAGCGCCAGAACGTGGACAATGATGCGGTTGGCCAAAAAGGGCGTATGCGTTTTTTCCTGAATATATTCAGGAAAAAACGCATACGCCCTTTTTGGCCAACCAAGCAACCTGGGAGAGCAAATCAGCACTACAAAGAAATCTCTCGCCCCCCCCCCCGGGGCAAAAGGGCCAGGCGAAAAAAGTCTAAAAACCAGAAAGGCAGGACAGCCCACGGAGTCAAGGGAGCCTTGTTAAGCTGATGGGCGGGATGTCAATGGCCAACAGCCAATCTTCACAAGTGTATCCTCTTTCCCAAACCATGTAAAACACAGAACCACAGAGCATAGGGCACTTCCACACATGGGCGTTGACCTTGGGAAAATGAAAAAATCAACCAGACACAGGGACCCCAAAGTTGAGGGCTGCTGTCTTGACAAGAACCTCCACTCCGGTACACGTTTCATATCCCAGGAAAGAGCCAAGTGGACAAAGACGAGTGGACAAGTGGACAAAGACAAGTGGACAAGTGGACAAGTGGTGCTACGTAGGTCCAATGGAGTGTCACTCAGCCATGAAATCCACGTCATGAGGCTGGTAGCAGCATCCTGAGTGGATTTAGGTACGATCATCCTCAGTGAAATAAGTCCCACAAAAAAAGAAACTTATGATATCACTTATCGAGGGAATGTAAAAATCGCTCCCCATGAACGGAATCCCCAAACAGAACAGAGTCACGCTTTTAGAAAACACACTTATGCCTGCTTCAGGGGAAAGGTGAGGTGCGGTGACGCATAAAACTCGAGTTTGAAATGAGCACAGATACCCTTCCGAAAACCGAATATGGAATGGACACGACCTACTCCTTGCTCAATCAACTGGACTCACCAGACCCTGTTCATCGCACAAGTATCTATCCGACTAGTAAGCATCTTAAAAGCTAAGTCTTGATATCTCTGTGTAAGTGCATCAAGTGTGTGTAAAGCGGCCTAAAACCAGCAGGGAAAATCAGCTCAGACCCATTCTGAGGATACATTTCCAACACAAAGAAGAAACAAGCAGGGCAAAACAGAGAGAAATTCTTCCAAAATGCGTTCAGGGACTGGCATGCAACCAGGATTGACCACATCTACAGCCCCAGCGGCAGAAGACATAAGGCTGGACACTCTTGGGGCTGAGACGATTGGTGAGGTTGGGAAAGCAAATGCAGACCCTTGAAAGGAATCCTGCGTGCTCCCCATTCCATGGCTCCCAACTCTCCAGGTTCAACGCAATCTTCCGACAGCGAAAGCACTCATTGGAAACCCAGCGGATGCTACACCGTGGGATCGGGAAAGCTTTCTGAAACTCACCTCAGTTTTCCTCTCCTGGTGCTCGTGTTCTCCATTCAGGCCCCCTTACTAACAATCTCCCCACTTGGAGACTCGGCGCCTTTCCATGCCTCTTTCGTACCGTCTGCAATTTGTCCGCAGGATGAACTGCAAGAGGGGGAACCAATGAGAGACTCGCTGGAGGTGTTTGGTCGGGCACATGTCACTCTCATTTCCCATCACGAAGAAGAATTCACCAGCGGTTCAGCCTGCCACCGCGGATCGACAATAGGGCGTGAAGCCATCCAGCCGTGTTGCGTCCCACTCACAAAAAAGCGACTTGGGAAATGGAGCTCAGGGGCCCTGCACTTCCCAAACCTGCAGAGTTCTAAACGATAACTATCGCCCCAAAATATATTGAGGTCAGGCTACGAAGAGGCGCTGAACGCAAGGCAGAACTGCAGGAAACGGATGTCAACGGGTACATCGGAATGGCCCCGATAGCACATGAAAAGCGCCAGAACGTGGACAATGATGCGGTTGGCCAAAAAGGGCGTATGCGTTTTTTCCTGAATATATTCAGGAAAAAACGCATACGCCCTTTTTGGCCAACCAAGCAACCTGGGAGAGCAAATCAGCACTACAAAGAAATCTCTCGCCCCCCCCCCCGGGGCAAAAGGGCCAGGCGAAAAAAGTCTAAAAACCAGAAAGGCAGGACAGCCCACGGAGTCAAGGGAGCCTTGTTAAGCTGATGGGCGGGATGTCAATGGCCAACAGCCAATCTTCACAAGTGTATCCTCTTTCCCAAACCATGTAAAACACAGAACCACAGAGCATAGGGCACTTCCACACATGGGCGTTGACCTTGGGAAAATGAAAAAATCAACCAGACACAGGGACCCCAAAGTTGAGGGCTGCTGTCTTGACAAGAACCTCCACTCCGGTACACGTTTCATATCCCAGGAAAGAGCCAAGTGGACAAAGACGAGTGGACAAGTGGACAAAGACAAGTGGACAAGTGGACAAGTGGTGCTACGTAGGTCCAATGGAGTGTCACTCAGCCATGAAATCCACGTCATGAGGCTGGTAGCAGCATCCTGAGTGGATTTAGGTACGATCATCCTCAGTGAAATAAGTCCCACAAAAAAAGAAACTTATGATATCACTTATCGAGGGAATGTAAAAATCGCTCCCCATGAACGGAATCCCCAAACAGAACAGAGTCACGCTTTTAGAAAACACACTTATGCCTGCTTCAGGGGAAAGGTGAGGTGCGGTGACGCATAAAACTCGAGTTTGAAATGAGCACAGATACCCTTCCGAAAACCGAATATGGAATGGACACGACCTACTCCTTGCTCAATCAACTGGACTCACCAGACCCTGTTCATCGCACAAGTATCTATCCGACTAGTAAGCATCTTAAAAGCTAAGTCTTGATATCTCTGTGTAAGTGCATCAAGTGTGTGTAAAGCGGCCTAAAACCAGCAGGGAAAATCAGCTCAGACCCATTCTGAGGATACATTTCCAACACAAAGAAGAAACAAGCAGGGCAAAACAGAGAGAAATTCTTCCAAAATGCGTTCAGGGACTGGCATGCAACCAGGATTGACCACATCTACAGCCCCAGCGGCAGAAGACATAAGGCTGGACACTCTTGGGGCTGAGACGATTGGTGAGGTTGGGAAAGCAAATGCAGACCCTTGAAAGGAATCCTGCGTGCTCCCCATTCCATGGCTCCCAACTCTCCAGGTTCAACGCAATCTTCCGACAGCGAAAGCACTCATTGGAAACCCAGCGGATGCTACACCGTGGGATCGGGAAAGCTTTCTGAAACTCACCTCAGTTTTCCTCTCCTGGTGCTCGTGTTCTCCATTCAGGCCCCCTTACTAACAATCTCCCCACTTGGAGACTCGGCGCCTTTCCATGCCTCTTTCGTACCGTCTGCAATTTGTCCGCAGGATGAACTGCAAGAGGGGGAACCAATGAGAGACTCGCTGGAGGTGTTTGGTCGGGCACATGTCACTCTCATTTCCCATCACGAAGAAGAATTCACCAGCGGTTCAGCCTGCCACCGCGGATCGACAATAGGGCGTGAAGCCATCCAGCCGTGTTGCGTCCCACTCACAAAAAAGCGACTTGGGAAATGGAGCTCAGGGGCCCTGCACTTCCCAAACCTGCAGAGTTCTAAACGATAACTATCGCCCCAAAATATATTGAGGGCAGGCTACGAAGAGGCACTGAACGCAAGGCAGAACTGCAGGAAACGGATGTCAACGGGTACATCGGAATGGCCCCGATAGCACATGAAAAGCGCCAGAACGTGGACAATGATGCGGTTGGCCAAAAAGGGCGTATGCGTTTTTTCCTGAATATATTCAGGAAAAAACGCATACGCCCTTTTTGGCCAACCAAGCAACCTGGGAGAGCAAATCAGCACTACAAAGAAATCTCTCGCCCCCCCCCCCCGGGGCAAAAGGGCCAGGCGAAAAAAGTCTAAAAACCAGAAAGGCAGGACAGCCCACGGAGTCAAGGGAGCCTTGTTAAGCTGATGGGCGGGATGTCAATGGCCAACAGCCAATCTTCACAAGTGTATCCTCTTTCCCAAACCATGTAAAACACAGAACCACAGAGCATAGGGCACTTCCACACATGGGCGTTGACCTTGGGAAAATGAAAAAATCAACCAGACACAGGGACCCCAAAGTTGAGGGCTGCTGTCTTGACAAGAACCTCCACTCCGGTACACGTTTCATATCCCAGGAAAGAGCCAAGTGGACAAAGACGAGTGGACAAGTGGACAAAGACAAGTGGACAAGTGGACAAGTGGTGCTACGTAGGTCCAATGGAGTGTCACTCAGCCATGAAATCCACGTCATGAGGCTGGTAGCAGCATCCTGAGTGGATTTAGGTACGATCATCCTCAGTGAAATAAGTCCCACAAAAAAAGAAACTTATGATATCACTTATCGAGGGAATGTAAAAATCGCTCCCCATGAACGGAATCCCCAAACAGAACAGAGTCACGCTTTTAGAAAACACACTTATGCCTGCTTCAGGGGAAAGGTGAGGTGCGGTGACGCATAAAACTCGAGTTTGAAATGAGCACAGATACCCTTCCGAAAACCGAATATGGAATGGACACGACCTACTCCTTGCTCAATCAACTGGACTCACCAGACCCTGTTCATCGCACAAGTATCTATCCGACTAGTAAGCATCTTAAAAGCTAAGTCTTGATATCTCTGTGTAAGTGCATCAAGTGTGTGTAAAGCGGCCTAAAACCAGCAGGGAAAATCAGCTCAGACCCATTCTGAGGATACATTTCCAACACAAAGAAGAAACAAGCAGGGCAAAACAGAGAGAAATTCTTCCAAAATGCGTTCAGGGACTGGCATGCAACCAGGATTGACCACATCTACAGCCCCAGCGGCAGAAGACATAAGGCTGGACACTCTTGGGGCTGAGACGATTGGTGAGGTTGGGAAAGCAAATGCAGACCCTTGAAAGGAATCCTGCGTGCTCCCCATTCCATGGCTCCCAACTCTCCAGGTTCAACGCAATCTTCCGACAGCGAAAGCACTCATTGGAAACCCAGCGGATGCTACACCGTGGGATCGGGAAAGCTTTCTGAAACTCACCTCAGTTTTCCTCTCCTGGTGCTCGTGTTCTCCATTCAGGCCCCCTTACTAACAATCTCCCCACTTGGAGTCTCGGCGCCTTTCCATGCCTCTTTCGTACCGTCTGCAATTTGTCCGCAGGATGAACTGCAAGAGGGGGAACCAATGAGAGACTCGCTGGAGGTGTTTGGTCGGGCACATGTCACTCTCATTTCCCATCACGAAGAAGAATTCACCAGCGGTTCAGCCTGCCACCGCGGATCGACAATAGGGCGTGAAGCCATCCAGCCGTGTTGCGTCCCACTCACAAAAAAGCGACTTGGGAAATGGAGCTCAGGGGCCCTGCACTTCCCAAACCTGCAGAGTTCTAAACGATAACTATCGCCCCAAAATATATTGAGGTCAGGCTACGAAGAGGCGCTGAACGCAAGGCAGAACTGCAGGAAACGGATGTCAACGGGTACATCGGAATGGCCCCGATAGCACATGAAAAGCGCCAGAACGTGGACAATGATGCGGTTGGCCAAAAAGGGCGTATGCGTTTTTTCCTGAATATATTCAGGAAAAAACGCATACGCCCTTTTTGGCCAACCAAGCAACCTGGGAGAGCAAATCAGCACTACAAAGAAATCTCTCGCCCCCCCCCCCGGGGCAAAAGGGCCAGGCGAAAAAAGTCTAAAAACCAGAAAGGCAGGACAGCCCACGGAGTCAAGGGAGCCTTGTTAAGCTGATGGGCGGGATGTCAATGGCCAACAGCCAATCTTCACAAGTGTATCCTCTTTCCCAAACCATGTAAAACACAGAACCACAGAGCATAGGGCACTTCCACACATGGGCGTTGACCTTGGGAAAATGAAAAAATCAACCAGACACAGGGACCCCAAAGTTGAGGGCTGCTGTCTTGACAAGAACCTCCACTCCGGTACACGTTTCATATCCCAGGAAAGAGCCAAGTGGACAAAGACGAGTGGACAAGTGGACAAAGACAAGTGGACAAGTGGACAAGTGGTGCTACGTAGGTCCAATGGAGTGTCACTCAGCCATGAAATCCACGTCATGAGGCTGGTAGCAGCATCCTGAGTGGATTTAGGTACGATCATCCTCAGTGAAATAAGTCCCACAAAAAAAGAAACTTATGATATCACTTATCGAGGGAATGTAAAAATCGCTCCCCATGAACGGAATCCCCAAACAGAACAGAGTCACGCTTTTAGAAAACACACTTATGCCTGCTTCAGGGGAAAGGTGAGGTGCGGTGACGCATAAAACTCGAGTTTGAAATGAGTACAGATACCCTTCCGAAAACCGAATATGGAATGGACACGACCTACTCCTTGCTCAATCAACTGGACTCACCAGACCCTGTTCATCGCACAAGTATCTATCCGACTAGTAAGCATCTTAAAAGCTAAGTCTTGATATCTCTGTGTAAGTGCATCAAGTGTGTGTAAAGCGGCCTAAAATCAGCAGGGAAAATCAGCTCAGACCCATTCTGAGGATACATTTCCAACACAAAGAAGAAACAAGCAGGGCAAAACAGAGAGAAATTCTTCCAAAATGCGTTCAGGGACTGGCATGCAACCAGGATTGACCACATCTACAGCCCCAGCGGCAGAAGACATAAGGCTGGACACTCTTGGGGCTGAGACGATTGGTGAGGTTGGGAAAGCAAATGCAGACCCGTGAAAGGAATCCTGCGTGCTCCCCATTCCATGGCTCCCAACTCTCCAGGTTCAACGCAATCTTCCGACAGCGAAAGCACTCATTGGAAACCCAGCGGATGCTACACCGTGGGATCGGGAAAGCTTTCTGAAACTCACCTCAGTTTTCCTCTCCTGGTGCTCGTGTTCTCCATTCAGGCCCCCTTACTAACAATCTCCCCACTTGGAGACTCGGCGCCTTTCCATGCCTCTTTCGTACCGTCTGCAATTTGTCCGCAGGATGAACTGCAAGAGGGGGAACCAATGAGAGACTCGCTGGAGGTGTTTGGTCGGGCACATGTCACTCTCATTTCCCATCACGAAGAAGAATTCACCAGCGGTTCAGCCTGCCACCGCGGATCGACAATAGGGCGTGAAGCCATCCAGCCGTGTTGCGTCCCACTCACAAAAAAGCGACTTGGGAAATGGAGCTCAGGGGCCCTGCACTTCCCAAACCTGCAGAGTTCTAAACGATAACTATCGCCCCAAAATATATTGAGGTCAGGCTACGAAGAGGCACTGAACGCAAGGCAGAACTGCAGGAAACGGATGTCAACGGGTACATCGGAATGGCCCCGATAGCACATGAAAAGCGCCAGAACGTGGACAATGATGCGGTTGGCCAAAAAGGGCGTATGCGTTTTTTCCTGAATATATTCAGGAAAAAACGCATACGCCCTTTTTGGCCAACCAAGCAACCTGGGAGAGCAAATCAGCACTACAAAGAAATCTCTCGCCCCCCCCCCCGGGGCAAAAGGGCCAGGCGAAAAAAGTCTAAAAACCAGAAAGGCAGGACAGCCCACGGAGTCAAGGGAGCCTTGTTAAGCTGATGGGCGGGATGTCAATGGCCAACAGCCAATCTTCACAAGTGTATCCTCTTTCCCAAACCAGGTAAAACACAGAACCACAGAGCATAGGGCACTTCCACACATGGGCGTTGACCTTGGGAAAATGAAAAAATCAACCAGACACAGGGACCCCAAAGTTGAGGGCTGCTGTCTTGACAAGAACCTCCACTCCGGTACACGTTTCATATCCCAGGAAAGAGCCAAGTGGACAAAGACGAGTGGACAAGTGGACAAAGACAAGTGGACAAGTGGACAAGTGGTGCTACGTAGGTCCAATGGAGTGTCACTCAGCCATGAAATCCACGTCATGAGGCTGGTAGCAGCATCCTGAGTGGATTTAGGTACGATCATCCTCAGTGAAATAAGTCCCACAAAAAAAGAAACTTATGATATCACTTATCGAGGGAATGTAAAAATCGCTCCCCATGAACGGAATCCCCAAACAGAACAGAGTCACGCTTTTAGAAAACACACTTATGCCTGCTTCAGGGGAAAGGTGAGGTGCGGTGACGCATAAAACTCGAGTTTGAAATGAGCACAGATACCCTTCCGAAAACCGAATATGGAATGGACACGACCTACTCCTTGCTCAATCAACTGGACTCACCAGACCCTGTTCATCGCACAAGTATCTATCCGACTAGTAAGCATCTTAAAAGCTAAGTCTTGATATCTCTGTGTAAGTGCATCAAGTGTGTGTAAAGCGGCCTAAAACCAGCAGGGAAAATCAGCTCAGACCCATTCTGAGGATACATTTCCAACACAAAGAAGAAACAAGCAGGGCAAAACAGAGAGAAATTCTTCCAAAATGCGTTCAGGGACTGGCATGCAACCAGGATTGACCACATCTACAGCCCCAGCGGCAGAAGACATAAGGCTGGACACTCTTGGGGCTGAGACGATTGGTGAGGTTGGGAAAGCAAATGCAGACCCTTGAAAGGAATCCTGCGTGCTCCCCATTCCATGGCTCCCAACTCTCCAGGTTCAACGCAATCTTCCGACAGCGAAAGCACTCATTGGAAACCCAGCGGATGCTACACCGTGGGATCGGGAAAGCTTTCTGAAACTCACCTCAGTTTTCCTCTCCTGGTGCTCGTGTTCTCCATTCAGGCCCCCTTACTAACAATCTCCCCACTTGGAGTCTCGGCGCCTTTCCATGCCTCTTTCGTACCGTCTGCAATTTGTCCGCAGGATGAACTGCAAGAGGGGGAACCAATGAGAGACTCGCTGGAGGTGTTTGGTCGGGCACATGTCACTCTCATTTCCCATCACGAAGAAGAATTCACCAGCGGTTCAGCCTGCCACTGCGGATCGACAATAGGGCGTGAAGCCATCCAGCCGTGTTGCGTCCCACTCACAAAAAAGCGACTTGGGAAATGGAGCTCAGGGGCCCTGCACTTCCCAAACCTGCAGAGTTCTAAACGATAACTATCGCCCCCAAATATATTGAGGTCAGGCTACGAAGAGGCGCTGAACGCAAGGCAGAACTGCAGGAAACGGATGTCAACGGGTACATCGGAATGGCCCCGATAGCACATGAAAAGCGCCAGAACGTGGACAATGATGCGGTTGGCCAAAAAGGGCGTATGCGTTTTTTCCTGAATATATTCAGGAAAAAACGCATACGCCCTTTTTGGCCAACCAAGCAACCTGGGAGAGCAAATCAGCACTACAAAGAAATCTCTCGCCCCCCCCCCCGGGGCAAAAGGGCCAGGCGAAAAAAGTCTAAAAACCAGAAAGGCAGGACAGCCCACAGAGTCAAGGGAGCCTTGTTAAGCTGATGGGCGGGATGTCAATGGCCAACAGCCAATCTTCACAAGTGTATCCTCTTTCCCAAACCATGTAAAACACAGAACCACAGAGCATAGGGCACTTCCACACATGGGCGTTGACCTTGGGAAAATGAAAAAATCAACCAGACACAGGGACCCCAAAGTTGAGGGCTGCTGTCTTGACAAGAACCTCCACTCCGGTACACGTTTCATATCCCAGGAAAGAGCCAAGTGGACAAAGACGAGTGGACAAGTGGACAAAGACAAGTGGACAAGTGGACAAGTGGTGCTACGTAGGTCCAATGGAGTGTCACTCAGCCATGAAATCCACGTCATGAGGCTGGTAGCAGTATCCTGAGTGGATTTAGGTACGATCATCCTCAGTGAAATAAGTCCCACAAAAAAAGAAACTTATGATATCACTTATCGAGGGAATGTAAAAATCGCTCCCCATGAACGGAATCCCCAAACAGAACAGAGTCACGCTTTTAGAAAACACACTTATGCCTGCTTCAGGGGAAAGGTGAGGTGCGGTGACGCATAAAACTCGAGTTTGAAATGAGCACAGATACCCTTCCGAAAACCGAATATGGAATGGACACGACCTACTCCTTGCTCAATCAACTGGACTCACCAGACCCTGTTCATCGCACAAGTATCTATCCGACTAGTAAGCATCTTAAAAGCTAAGTCTTGATATCTCTGTGTAAGTGCATCAAGTGTGTGTAAAGCGGCCTAAAACCAGCAGGGAAAATCAGCTCAGACCCATTCTGAGGATACATTTCCAACACAAAGAAGAAACAAGCAGGGCAAAACAGAGAGAAATTCTTCCAAAATGCGTTCAGGGACTGGCATGCAACCAGGATTGACCACATCTACAGCCCCAGCGGCAGAAGACATAAGGCTGGACACTCTTGGGGCTGAGACGATTGGTGAGGTTGGGAAAGCAAATGCAGACCCTTGAAAGGAATCCTGCGTGCTCCCCATTCCATGGCTCCCAACTCTCCAGGTTCAACGCAATCTTCCGACAGCGAAAGCACTCATTGGAAACCCAGCGGATGCTACACCGTGGGATCGGGAAAGCTTTCTGAAACTCACCTCAGTTTTCCTCTCCTGGTGCTCGTGTTCTCCATTCAGGCCCCCTTACTAACAATCTCCCCACTTGGAGTCTCGGCGCCTTTCCATGCCTCTTTCGTACCGTCTGCAATTTGTCCGCAGGATGAACTGCAAGAGGGGGAACCAATGAGAGACTCGCTGGAGGTGTTTGGTCGGGCACATGTCACTCTCATTTCCCATCACGAAGAAGAATTCACCAGCGGTTCAGCCTGCCACTGCGGATCGACAATAGGGCGTGAAGCCATCCAGCCGTGTTGCGTCCCACTCACAAAAAAGCGACTTGGGAAATGGAGCTCAGGGGCCCTGCACTTCCCAAACCTGCAGAGTTCTAAACGATAACTATCGCCCCCAAATATATTGAGGTCAGGCTACGAAGAGGCGCTGAACGCAAGGCAGAACTGCAGGAAACGGATGTCAACGGGTACATCGGAATGGCCCCGATAGCACATGAAAAGCGCCAGAACGTGGACAATGATGCGGTTGGCCAAAAAGGGCGTATGCGTTTTTTCCTGAATATATTCAGGAAAAAACGCATACGCCCTTTTTGGCCAACCAAGCAACCTGGGAGAGCAAATCAGCACTACAAAGAAATCTCTCGCCCCCCCCCCGGGGCAAAAGGGCCAGGCTAAAAAAGTCTAAAAACCAGAAAGGCAGGACAGCCCACGGAGTCAAGGGAGCCTTGTTAAGCTGATGGGCGGGATGTCAATGGCCAACAGCCAATCTTCACAAGTGTATCCTCTTTCCCAAACCATGTAAAACACAGAACCACAGAGCATAGGGCACTTCCACACATGGGCGTTGACCTTGGGAAAATGAAAAAATCAACCAGACACAGGGACCCCAAAGTTGAGGGCTGCTGTCTTGACAAGAACCTCCACTCCGGTACACGTTTCATATCCCAGGAAAGAGCCAAGTGGACAAAGACGAGTGGACAAGTGGACAAAGACAAGTGGACAAGTGGACAAGTGGTGCTACGTAGGTCCAATGGAGTGTCACTCAGCCATGAAATCCACGTCATGAGGCTGGTAGCAGTATCCTGAGTGGATTTAGGTACGATCATCCTCAGTGAAATAAGTCCCACAAAAAAAGAAACTTATGATATCACTTATCGAGGGAATGTAAAAATCGCTCCCCATGAACGGAATCCCCAAACAGAACAGAGTCACGCTTTTAGAAAACACACTTATGCCTGCTTCAGGGGAAAGGTGAGGTGCGGTGACGCATAAAACTCGAGTTTGAAATGAGCACAGATACCCTTCCGAAAACCGAATATGGAATGGACACGACCTACTCCTTGCTCAATCAACTGGACTCACCAGACCCTGTTCATCGCACAAGTATCTATCCGACTAGTAAGCATCTTAAAAGCTAAGTCTTGATATCTCTGTGTAAGTGCATCAAGTGTGTGTAAAGCGGCCTAAAACCAGCAGGGAAAATCAGCTCAGACCCATTCTGAGGATACATTTCCAACACAAAGAAGAAACAAGCAGGGCAAAACAGAGAGAAATTCTTCCAAAATGCGTTCAGGGACTGGCATGCAACCAGGATTGACCACATCTACAGCCCCAGCGGCAGAAGACATAAGGCTGGACACTCTTGGGGCTGAGACGATTGGTGAGGTTGGGAAAGCAAATGCAGACCCGTGAAAGGAATCCTGCGTGCTCCCCATTCCATGGCTCCCAACTCTCCAGGTTCAACGCAATCTTCCGACAGCGAAAGCACTCATTGGAAACCCAGCGGATGCTACACCGTGGGATCGGGAAAGCTTTCTGAAACTCACCTCAGTTTTCCTCTCCTGGTGCTCGTGTTCTCCATTCAGGCCCCCTTACTAACAATCTCCCCACTTGGAGACTCGGCGCCTTTCCATGCCTCTTTCGTACCGTCTGCAATTTGTCCGCAGGATGAACTGCAAGAGGGGGAACCAATGAGAGACTCGCTGGAGGTGTTTGGTCGGGCACATGTCACTCTCATTTCCCATCACGAAGAAGAATTCACCAGCGGTTCAGCCTGCCACCGCGGATCGACAATAGGGCGTGAAGCCATCCAGCCGTGTTGCGTCCCACTCACAAAAAAGCGACTTGGGAAATGGAGCTCAGGGGCCCTGCACTTCCCAAACCTGCAGAGTTCTAAACGATAACTATCGCCCCAAAATATATTGAGGGCAGGCTACGAAGAGGCACTGAACGCAAGGCAGAACTGCAGGAAACGGATGTCAACGGGTACATCGGAATGGCCCCGATAGCACATGAAAAGCGCCAGAACGTGGACAATGATGCGGTTGGCCAAAAAGGGCGTATGCGTTTTTTCCTGAATATATTCAGGAAAAAACGCATACGCCCTTTTTGGCCAACCAAGCAACCTGGGAGAGCAAATCAGCACTACAAAGAAATCTCTCGCCCCCCCCCCGGGGGCAAAAGGGCCAGGCGAAAAAAGTCTAAAAACCAGAAAGGCAGGACAGCCCACGGAGTCAAGGGAGCCTTGTTAAGCTGATGGGCGGGATGTCAATGGCCAACAGCCAATCTTCACAAGTGTATCCTCTTTCCCAAACCATGTAAAACACAGAACCACAGAGCATAGGGCACTTCCACACATGGGCGTTGACCTTGGGAAAATGAAAAAATCAACCAGACACAGGGACCCCAAAGTTGAGGGCTGCTGTCTTGACAAGAACCTCCACTCCGGTACACGTTTCATATCCCAGGAAAGAGCCAAGTGGACAAAGACGAGTGGACAAGTGGACAAAGACAAGTGGACAAGTGGACAAGTGGTGCTACGTAGGTCCAATGGAGTGTCACTCAGCCATGAAATCCACGTCATGAGGCTGGTAGCAGCATCCTGAGTGGATTTAGGTACGATCATCCTCAGTGAAATAAGTCCCACAAAAAAAGAAACTTATGATATCACTTATCGAGGGAATGTAAAAATCGCTCCCCATGAACGGAATCCCCAAACAGAACAGAGTCACGCTTTTAGAAAACACACTTATGCCTGCTTCAGGGGAAAGGTGAGGTGCGGTGACGCATAAAACTCGAGTTTGAAATGAGCACAGATACCCTTCCGAAAACGGAATATGGAATGGACACGACCTACTCCTTGCTCAATCAACTGGACTCACCAGACCCTGTTCATCGCACAAGTATCTATCCGACTAGTAAGCATCTTAAAAGCTAAGTCTTGATATCTCTGTGTAAGTGCATCAAGTGTGTGTAAAGCGGCCTAAAACCAGCAGGGAAAATCAGCTCAGACCCATTCTGAGGATACATTTCCAACACAAAGAAGAAACAAGCAGGGCAAAACAGAGAGAAATTCTTCCAAAATGCGTTCAGGGACTGGCATGCAACCAGGATTGACCACATCTACAGCCCCAGCGGCAGAAGACATAAGGCTGGACACTCTTGGGGCTGAGACGATTGGTGAGGTTGGGAAAGCAAATGCAGACCCGTGAAAGGAATCCTGCGTGCTCCCCATTCCATGGCTCCCAACTCTCCAGGTTCAACGCAATCTTCCGACAGCGAAAGCACTCATTGGAAACCCAGCGGATGCTACACCGTGGGATCGGGAAAGCTTTCTGAAACTCACCTCAGTTTTCCTCTCCTGGTGCTCGTGTTCTCCATTCAGGCCCCCTTACTAACAATCTCCCCACTTGGAGACTCGGCGCCTTTCCATGCCTCTTTCGTACCGTCTGCAATTTGTCCGCAGGATGAACTGCAAGAGGGGGAACCAATGAGAGACTCGCTGGAGGTGTTTGGTCGGGCACATGTCACTCTCATTTCCCATCACGAAGAAGAATTCACCAGCGGTTCAGCCTGCCACCGCGGATCGACAATAGGGCGTGAAGCCATCCAGCCGTGTTGCGTCCCACTCACAAAAAAGCGACTTGGGAAATGGAGCTCAGGGGCCCTGCACTTCCCAAACCTGCAGAGTTCTAAACGATAACTATCGCCCCAAAATATATTGAGGTCAGGCTACGAAGAGGCGCTGAACGCAAGGCAGAACTGCAGGAAACGGATGTCAACGGGTACATCGGAATGGCCCCGATAGCACATGAAAAGCGCCAGAACGTGGACAATGATGCGGTTGGCCAAAAAGGGCGTATGCGTTTTTTCCTGAATATATTCAGGAAAAAACGCATACGCCCTTTTTGGCCAACCAAGCAACCTGGGAGAGCAAATCAGCACTACAAAGAAATCTCTCGCCCCCCCCGCCCCCCCGGGGCAAAAGGGCCAGGCTAAAAAAGTCTAAAAACCAGAAAGGCAGGACAGCCCACGGAGTCAAGGGAGCCTTGTTAAGCTGATGGGCGGGATGTCAATGGCCAACAGCCAATCTTCACAAGTGTATCCTCTTTCCCAAACCATGTAAAACACAGAACCACAGAGCATAGGGCACTTCCACACATGGGCGTTGACCTTGGGAAAATGAAAAAATCAACCAGACACAGGGACCCCAAAGTTGAGGGCTGCTGTCTTGACAAGAACCTCCACTCCGGTACACGTTTCATATCCCAGGAAAGAGCCAAGTGGACAAAGACGAGTGGACAAGTGGACAAAGACAAGTGGACAAGTGGACAAGTGGTGCTACGTAGGTCCAATGGAGTGTCACTCAGCCATGAAATCCACGTCATGAGGCTGGTAGCAGTATCCTGAGTGGATTTAGGTACGATCATCCTCAGTGAAATAAGTCCCACAAAAAAAGAAACTTATGATATCACTTATCGAGGGAATGTAAAAATCGCTCCCCATGAACGGAATCCCCAAACAGAACAGAGTCACGCTTTTAGAAAACACACTTATGCCTGCTTCAGGGGAAAGGTGAGGTGCGGTGACGCATAAAACTCGAGTTTGAAATGAGCACAGATACCCTTCCGAAAACCGAATATGGAATGGACACGACCTACTCCTTGCTCAATCAACTGGACTCACCAGACCCTGTTCATCGCACAAGTATCTATCCGACTAGTAAGCATCTTAAAAGCTAAGTCTTGATATCTCTGTGTAAGTGCATCAAGTGTGTGTAAAGCGGCCTAAAACCAGCAGGGAAAATCAGCTCAGACCCATTCTGAGGATACATTTCCAACACAAAGAAGAAACAAGCAGGGCAAAACAGAGAGAAATTCTTCCAAAATGCGTTCAGGGACTGGCATGCAACCAGGATTGACCACATCTACAGCCCCAGCGGCAGAAGACATAAGGCTGGACACTCTTGGGGCTGAGACGATTGGTGAGGTTGGGAAAGCAAATGCAGACCCTTGAAAGGAATCCTGCGTGCTCCCCATTCCATGGCTCCCAACTCTCCAGGTTCAACGCAATCTTCCGACAGCGAAAGCACTCATTGGAAACCCAGCGGATGCTACACCGTGGGATCGGGAAAGCTTTCTGAAACTCACCTCAGTTTTCCTCTCCTGGTGCTCGTGTTCTCCATTCAGGCCCCCTTACTAACAATCTCCCCACTTGGAGTCTCGGCGCCTTTCCATGCCTCTTTCGTACCGTCTGCAATTTGTCCGCAGGATGAACTGCAAGAGGGGGAACCAATGAGAGACTCGCTGGAGGTGTTTGGTCGGGCACATGTCACTCTCATTTCCCATCACGAAGAAGAATTCACCAGCGGTTCAGCCTGCCACTGCGGATCGACAATAGGGCGTGAAGCCATCCAGCCGTGTTGCGTCCCACTCACAAAAAAGCGACTTGGGAAATGGAGCTCAGGGGCCCTGCACTTCCCAAACCTGCAGAGTTCTAAACGATAACTATCGCCCCAAAATATATTGAGGTCAGGCTACGAAGAGGCGCTGAACGCAAGGCAGAACTGCAGGAAACGGATGTCAACGGGTACATCGGAATGGCCCCGATAGCACATGAAAAGCGCCAGAACGTGGACAATGATGCGGTTGGCCAAAAAGGGCGTATGCGTTTTTTCCTGAATATATTCAGGAAAAAACGCATACGCCCTTTTTGGCCAACCAAGCAACCTGGGAGAGCAAATCAGCACTACAAAGAAATCTCTCGCCCCCCCCCCCCGGGGCAAAAGGGCCAGGCGAAAAAAGTCTAAAAACCAGAAAGGCAGGACAGCCCACGGAGTCAAGGGAGCCTTGTTAAGCTGATGGGCGGGATGTCAATGGCCAACAGCCAATCTTCACAAGTGTATCCTCTTTCCCAAACCATGTAAAACACAGAACCACAGAGCATAGGGCACTTCCACACATGGGCGTTGACCTTGGGAAAATGAAAAAATCAACCAGACACAGGGACCCCAAAGTTGAGGGCTGCTGTCTTGACAAGAACCTCCACTCCGGTACACGTTTCATATCCCAGGAAAGAGCCAAGTGGACAAAGACGAGTGGACAAGTGGACAAAGACAAGTGGACAAGTGGACAAGTGGTGCTACGTAGGTCCAATGGAGTGTCACTCAGCCATGAAATCCACGTCATGAGGCTGGTAGCAGCATCCTGAGTGGATTTAGGTACGATCATCCTCAGTGAAATAAGTCCCACAAAAAAAGAAACTTATGATATCACTTATCGAGGGAATGTAAAAATCGCTCCCCATGAACGGAATCCCCAAACAGAACAGAGTCACGCTTTTAGAAAACACACTTATGCCTGCTTCAGGGGAAAGGTGAGGTGCGGTGACGCATAAAACTCGAGTTTGAAATGAGCACAGATACCCTTCCGAAAACCGAATATGGAATGGACACGACCTACTCCTTGCTCAATCAACTGGACTCACCAGACCCTGTTCATCGCACAAGTATCTATCCGACTAGTAAGCATCTTAAAAGCTAAGTCTTGATATCTCTGTGTAAGTGCATCAAGTGTGTGTAAAGCGGCCTAAAACCAGCAGGGAAAATCAGCTCAGACCCATTCTGAGGATACATTTCCAACACAAAGAAGAAACAAGCAGGGCAAAACAGAGAGAAATTCTTCCAAAATGCGTTCAGGGACTGGCATGCAACCAGGATTGACCACATCTACAGCCCCAGCGGCAGAAGACATAAGGCTGGACACTCTTGGGGCTGAGACGATTGGTGAGGTTGGGAAAGCAAATGCAGACCCTTGAAAGGAATCCTGCGTGCTCCCCATTCCATGGCTCCCAACTCTCCAGGTTCAACGCAATCTTCCGACAGCGAAAGCACTCATTGGAAACCCAGCGGATGCTACACCGTGGGATCGGGAAAGCTTTCTGAAACTCACCTCAGTTTTCCTCTCCTGGTGCTCGTGTTCTCCATTCAGGCCCCCTTACTAACAATCTCCCCACTTGGAGACTCGGCGCCTTTCCATGCCTCTTTCGTACCGTCTGCAATTTGTCCGCAGGATGAACTGCAAGAGGGGGAACCAATGAGAGACTCGCTGGAGGTGTTTGGTCGGGCACATGTCACTCTCATTTCCCATCACGAAGAAGAATTCACCAGCGGTTCAGCCTGCCACCGCGGATCGACAATAGGGCGTGAAGCCATCCAGCCGTGTTGCGTCCCACTCACAAAAAAGCGACTTGGGAAATGGAGCTCAGGGGCCCTGCACTTCCCAAACCTGCAGAGTTCTAAACGATAACTATCGCCCCAAAATATATTGAGGTCAGGCTACGAAGAGGCGCTGAACGCAAGGCAGAACTGCAGGAAACGGATGTCAACGGGTACATCGGAATGGCCCCGATAGCACATGAAAAGCACCAGAACGTGGACAATGATGCGGTTGGCCAAAAAGGGCGTATGCGTTTTTTCCTGAATATATTCAGGAAAAAACGCATACGCCCTTTTTGGCCAACCAAGCAACCTGGGAGAGCAAATCAGCACTACAAAGAAATCTCTCGCCCCCCCCCCCCCGGGGCAAAAGGGCCAGGCGAAAAAAGTCTAAAAACCAGAAAGGCAGGACAGCCCACGGAGTCAAGGGAGCCTTGTTAAGCTGATGGGCGGGATGTCAATGGCCAACAGCCAATCTTCACAAGTGTATCCTCTTTCCCAAACCATGTAAAACACAGAACCACAGAGCATAGGGCACTTCCACACATGGGCGTTGACCTTGGGAAAATGAAAAAATCAACCAGACACAGGGACCCCAAAGTTGAGGGCTGCTGTCTTGACAAGAACCTCCACTCCGGTACACGTTTCATATCCCAGGAAAGAGCCAAGTGGACAAAGACGAGTGGACAAGTGGACAAAGACAAGTGGACAAGTGGACAAGTGGTGCTACGTAGGTCCAATGGAGTGTCACTCAGCCATGAAATCCACGTCATGAGGCTGGTAGCAGCATCCTGAGTGGATTTAGGTACGATCATCCTCAGTGAAATAAGTCCCACAAAAAAAGAAACTTATGATATCACTTATCGAGGGAATGTAAAAATCGCTCCCCATGAACGGAATCCCCAAACAGAACAGAGTCACGCTTTTAGAAAACACACTTATGCCTGCTTCAGGGGAAAGGTGAGGTGCGGTGACGCATAAAACTCGAGTTTGAAATGAGCACAGATACCCTTCCGAAAACCGAATATGGAATGGACACGACCTACTCCTTGCTCAATCAACTGGACTCACCAGACCCTGTTCATCGCACAAGTATCTATCCGACTAGTAAGCATCTTAAAAGCTAAGTCTTGATATCTCTGTGTAAGTGCATCAAGTGTGTGTAAAGCGGCCTAAAACCAGCAGGGAAAATCAGCTCAGACCCATTCTGAGGATACATTTCCAACACAAAGAAGAAACAAGCAGGGCAAAACAGAGAGAAATTCTTCCAAAATGCGTTCAGGGACTGGCATGCAACCAGGATTGACCACATCTACAGCCCCAGCGGCAGAAGACATAAGGCTGGACACTCTTGGGGCTGAGACGATTGGTGAGGTTGGGAAAGCAAATGCAGACCCTTGAAAGGAATCCTGCGTGCTCCCCATTCCATGGCTCCCAACTCTCCAGGTTCAACGCAATCTTCCGACAGCGAAAGCACTCATTGGAAACCCAGCGGATGCTACACCGTGGGATCGGGAAAGCTTTCTGAAACTCACCTCAGTTTTCCTCTCCTGGTGCTCGTGTTCTCCATTCAGGCCCCCTTACTAACAATCTCCCCACTTGGAGACTCGGCGCCTTTCCATGCCTCTTTCGTACCGTCTGCAATTTGTCCGCAGGATGAACTGCAAGAGGGGGAACCAATGAGAGACTCGCTGGAGGTGTTTGGTCGGGCACATGTCACTCTCATTTCCCATCACGAAGAAGAATTCACCAGCGGTTCAGCCTGCCACCGCGGATCGACAATAGGGCGTGAAGCCATCCAGCCGTGTTGCGTCCCACTCACAAAAAAGCGACTTGGGAAATGGAGCTCAGGGGCCCTGCACTTCCCAAACCTGCAGAGTTCTAAACGATAACTATCGCCCCAAAATATATTGAGGGCAGGCTACGAAGAGGCACTGAACGCAAGGCAGAACTGCAGGAAACGGATGTCAACGGGTACATCGGAATGGCCCCGATAGCACATGAAAAGCGCCAGAACGTGGACAATGATGCGGTTGGCCAAAAAGGGCGTATGCGTTTTTTCCTGAATATATTCAGGAAAAAACGCATACGCCCTTTTTGGCCAACCAAGCAACCTGGGAGAGCAAATCAGCACTACAAAGAAATCTCTCGCCCCCCCCCCCGGGGCAAAAGGGCCAGGCGAAAAAAGTCTAAAAACCAGAAAGGCAGGACAGCCCACGGAGTCAAGGGAGCCTTGTTAAGCTGATGGGCGGGATGTCAATGGCCAACAGCCAATCTTCACAAGTGTATCCTCTTTCCCAAACCATGTAAAACACAGAACCACAGAGCATAGGGCACTTCCACACATGGGCGTTGACCTTGGGAAAATGAAAAAATCAACCAGACACAGGGACCCCAAAGTTGAGGGCTGCTGTCTTGACAAGAACCTCCACTCCGGTACACGTTTCATATCCCAGGAAAGAGCCAAGTGGACAAAGACGAGTGGACAAGTGGACAAAGACAAGTGGACAAGTGGACAAGTGGTGCTACGTAGGTCCAATGGAGTGTCACTCAGCCATGAAATCCACGTCATGAGGCTGGTAGCAGCATCCTGAGTGGATTTAGGTACGATCATCCTCAGT
Source organism: Kogia breviceps (assembly GCF_026419965.1). NCBI lineage: Eukaryota > Metazoa > Chordata > Mammalia > Artiodactyla > Physeteridae > Kogia > Kogia breviceps. The sequence goes on from NW_026711584.1 coordinate 329,670, forward strand.
GAAATAAGTCCCACAAAAAAAGAAACTTATGATATCACTTATCGAGGGAATGTAAAAATCGCTCCCCATGAACGGAATCCCCAAACAGAACAGAGTCACGCTTTTAGAAAACACACTTATGCCTGCTTCAGGGGAAAGGTGAGGTGCGGTGACGCATAAAACTCGAGTTTGAAATGAGCACAGATACCCTTCCGAAAACCGAATATGGAATGGACACGACCTACTCCTTGCTCAATCAACTGGACTCACCAGACCCTGTTCATCGCACAAGTATCTATCCGACTAGTAAGCATCTTAAAAGCTAAGTCTTGATATCTCTGTGTAAGTGCATCAAGTGTGTGTAAAGCGGCCTAAAACCAGCAGGGAAAATCAGCTCAGACCCATTCTGAGGATACATTTCCAACACAAAGAAGAAACAAGCAGGGCAAAACAGAGAGAAATTCTTCCAAAATGCGTTCAGGGACTGGCATGCAACCAGGATTGACCACATCTACAGCCCCAGCGGCAGAAGACATAAGGCTGGACACTCTTGGGGCTGAGACGATTGGTGAGGTTGGGAAAGCAAATGCAGACCCTTGAAAGGAATCCTGCGTGCTCCCCATTCCATGGCTCCCAACTCTCCAGGTTCAACGCAATCTTCCGACAGCGAAAGCACTCATTGGAAACCCAGCGGATGCTACACCGTGGGATCGGGAAAGCTTTCTGAAACTCACCTCAGTTTTCCTCTCCTGGTGCTCGTGTTCTCCATTCAGGCCCCCTTACTAACAATCTCCCCACTTGGAGTCTCGGCGCCTTTCCATGCCTCTTTCGTACCGTCTGCAATTTGTCCGCAGGATGAACTGCAAGAGGGGGAACCAATGAGAGACTCGCTGGAGGTGTTTGGTCGGGCACATGTCACTCTCATTTCCCATCACGAAGAAGAATTCACCAGCGGTTCAGCCTGCCACCGCGGATCGACAATAGGGCGTGAAGCCATCCAGCCGTGTTGCGTCCCACTCACAAAAAAGCGACTTGGGAAATGGAGCTCAGGGGCCCTGCACTTCCCAAACCTGCAGAGTTCTAAACGATAACTATCGCCCCCAAATATATTGAGGTCAGGCTACGAAGAGGCGCTGAACGCAAGGCAGAACTGCAGGAAACGGATGTCAACGGGTACATCGGAATGGCCCCGATAGCACATGAAAAGCGCCAGAACGTGGACAATGATGCGGTTGGCCAAAAAGGGCGTATGCGTTTTTTCCTGAATATATTCAGGAAAAAACGCATACGCCCTTTTTGGCCAACCAAGCAACCTGGGAGAGCAAATCAGCACTACAAAGAAATCTCTCGCCCCCCCCCCGGGGCAAAAGGGCCAGGCGAAAAAAGTCTAAAAACCAGAAAGGCAGGACAGCCCACGGAGTCAAGGGAGCCTTGTTAAGCTGATGGGCGGGATGTCAATGGCCAACAGCCAATCTTCACAAGTGTATCCTCTTTCCCAAACCATGTAAAACACAGAACCACAGAGCATAGGGCACTTCCACACATGGGCGTTGACCTTGGGAAAATGAAAAAATCAACCAGACACAGGGACCCCAAAGTTGAGGGCTGCTGTCTTGACAAGAACCTCCACTCCGGTACACGTTTCATATCCCAGGAAAGAGCCAAGTGGACAAAGACGAGTGGACAAGTGGACAAAGACAAGTGGACAAGTGGACAAGTGGTGCTACGTAGGTCCAATGGAGTGTCACTCAGCCATGAAATCCACGTCATGAGGCTGGTAGCAGCATCCTGAGTGGATTTAGGTACGATCATCCTCAGTGAAATAAGTCCCACAAAAAAAGAAACTTATGATATCACTTATCGAGGGAATGTAAAAATCGCTCCCCATGAACGGAATCCCCAAACAGAACAGAGTCACGCTTTTAGAAAACACACTTATGCCTGCTTCAGGGGAAAGGTGAGGTGCGGTGACGCATAAAACTCGAGTTTGAAATGAGTACAGATACCCTTCCGAAAACCGAATATGGAATGGACACGACCTACTCCTTGCTCAATCAACTGGACTCACCAGACCCTGTTCATCGCACAAGTATCTATCCGACTAGTAAGCATCTTAAAAGCTAAGTCTTGATATCTCTGTGTAAGTGCATCAAGTGTGTGTAAAGCGGCCTAAAACCAGCAGGGAAAATCAGCTCAGACCCATTCTGAGGATACATTTCCAACACAAAGAAGAAACAAGCAGGGCAAAACAGAGAGAAATTCTTCCAAAATGCGTTCAGGGACTGGCATGCAACCAGGATTGACCACATCTACAGCCCCAGCGGCAGAAGACATAAGGCTGGACACTCTTGGGGCTGAGACGATTGGTGAGGTTGGGAAAGCAAATGCAGACCCGTGAAAGGAATCCTGCGTGCTCCCCATTCCATGGCTCCCAACTCTCCAGGTTCAACGCAATCTTCCGACAGCGAAAGCACTCATTGGAAACCCAGCGGATGCTACACCGTGGGATCGGGAAAGCTTTCTGAAACTCACCTCAGTTTTCCTCTCCTGGTGCTCGTGTTCTCCATTCAGGCCCCCTTACTAACAATCTCCCCACTTGGAGTCTCGGCGCCTTTCCATGCCTCTTTCGTACCGTCTGCAATTTGTCCGCAGGATGAACTGCAAGAGGGGGAACCAATGAGAGACTCGCTGGAGGTGTTTGGTCGGGCACATGTCACTCTCATTTCCCATCACGAAGAAGAATTCACCAGCGGTTCAGCCTGCCACTGCGGATCGACAATAGGGCGTGAAGCCATCCAGCCGTGTTGCGTCCCACTCACAAAAAAGCGACTTGGGAAATGGAGCTCAGGGGCCCTGCACTTCCCAAACCTGCAGAGTTCTAAACGATAACTATCGCCCCCAAATATATTGAGGTCAGGCTACGAAGAGGCGCTGAACGCAAGGCAGAACTGCAGGAAACGGATGTCAACGGGTACATCGGAATGGCCCCGATAGCACATGAAAAGCGCCAGAACGTGGACAATGATGCGGTTGGCCAAAAAGGGCGTATGCGTTTTTTCCTGAATATATTCAGGAAAAAACGCATACGCCCTTTTTCGCCAACCAAGCAACCTGGGAGAGCAAATCAGCACTACAAAGAAATCTCTCGCCCCCCCCCCCCCGGGGCAAAAGGGCCAGGCGAAAAAAGTCTAAAAACCAGAAAGGCAGGACAGCCCACGGAGTCAAGGGAGCCTTGTTAAGCTGATGGGCGGGATGTCAATGGCCAACAGCCAATCTTCACAAGTGTATCCTCTTTCCCAAACCATGTAAAACACAGAACCACAGAGCATAGGGCACTTCCACACATGGGCGTTGACCTTGGGAAAATGAAAAAATCAACCAGACACAGGGACCCCAAAGTTGAGGGCTGCTGTCTTGACAAGAACCTCCACTCCGGTACACGTTTCATATCCCAGGAAAGAGCCAAGTGGACAAAGACGAGTGGACAAGTGGACAAAGACAAGTGGACAAGTGGACAAGTGGTGCTACGTAGGTCCAATGGAGTGTCACTCAGCCATGAAATCCACGTCATGAGGCTGGTAGCAGCATCCTGAGTGGATTTAGGTACGATCATCCTCAGTGAAATAAGTCCCACAAAAAAAGAAACTTATGATATCACTTATCGAGGGAATGTAAAAATCGCTCCCCATGAACGGAATCCCCAAACAGAACAGAGTCACGCTTTTAGAAAACACACTTATGCCTGCTTCAGGGGAAAGGTGAGGTGCGGTGACGCATAAAACTCGAGTTTGAAATGAGCACAGATACCCTTCCGAAAACCGAATATGGAATGGACACGACCTACTCCTTGCTCAATCAACTGGACTCACCAGACCCTGTTCATCGCACAAGTATCTATCCGACTAGTAAGCATCTTAAAAGCTAAGTCTTGATATCTCTGTGTAAGTGCATCAAGTGTGTGTAAAGCGGCCTAAAACCAGCAGGGAAAATCAGCTCAGACCCATTCTGAGGATACATTTCCAACACAAAGAAGAAACAAGCAGGGCAAAACAGAGAGAAATTCTTCCAAAATGCGTTCAGGGACTGGCATGCAACCAGGATTGACCACATCTACAGCCCCAGCGGCAGAAGACATAAGGCTGGACACTCTTGGGGCTGAGACGATTGGTGAGGTTGGGAAAGCAAATGCAGACCCTTGAAAGGAATCCTGCGTGCTCCCCATTCCATGGCTCCCAACTCTCCAGGTTCAACGCAATCTTCCGACAGCGAAAGCACTCATTGGAAACCCAGCGGATGCTACACCGTGGGATCGGGAAAGCTTTCTGAAACTCACCTCAGTTTTCCTCTCCTGGTGCTCGTGTTCTCCATTCAGGCCCCCTTACTAACAATCTCCCCACTTGGAGTCTCGGCGCCTTTCCATGCCTCTTTCGTACCGTCTGCAATTTGTCCGCAGGATGAACTGCAAGAGGGGGAACCAATGAGAGACTCGCTGGAGGTGTTTGGTCGGGCACATGTCACTCTCATTTCCCATCACGAAGAAGAATTCACCAGCGGTTCAGCCTGCCACCGCGGATCGACAATAGGGCGTGAAGCCATCCAGCCGTGTTGCGTCCCACTCACAAAAAAGCGACTTGGGAAATGGAGCTCAGGGGCCCTGCACTTCCCAAACCTGCAGAGTTCTAAACGATAACTATCGCCCCCAAATATATTGAGGTCAGGCTACGAAGAGGCGCTGAACGCAAGGCAGAACTGCAGGAAACGGATGTCAACGGGTACATCGGAATGGCCCCGATAGCACATGAAAAGCGCCAGAACGTGGACAATGATGCGGTTGGCCAAAAAGGGCGTATGCGTTTTTTCCTGAATATATTCAGGAAAAAACGCATACGCCCTTTTTGGCCAACCAAGCAACCTGGGAGAGCAAATCAGCACTACAAAGAAATCTCTCGCCCCCCCCCACCCCGGGGCAAAAGGGCCAGGCGAAAAAAGTCTAAAAACCAGAAAGGCAGGACAGCCCACGGAGTCAAGGGAGCCTTGTTAAGCTGATGGGCGGGATGTCAATGGCCAACAGCCAATCTTCACAAGTGTATCCTCTTTCCCAAACCATGTAAAACACAGAACCACAGAGCATAGGGCACTTCCACACATGGGCGTTGACCTTGGGAAAATGAAAAAATCAACCAGACACAGGGACCCCAAAGTTGAGGGCTGCTGTCTTGACAAGAACCTCCACTCCGGTACACGTTTCATATCCCAGGAAAGAGCCAAGTGGACAAAGACGAGTGGACAAGTGGACAAAGACAAGTGGACAAGTGGACAAGTGGTGCTACGTAGGTCCAATGGAGTGTCACTCAGCCATGAAATCCACGTCATGAGGCTGGTAGCAGCATCCTGAGTGGATTTAGGTACGATCATCCTCAGTGAAATAAGTCCCACAAAAAAAGAAACTTATGATATCACTTATCGAGGGAATGTAAAAATCGCTCCCCATGAACGGAATCCCCAAACAGAACAGAGTCACGCTTTTAGAAAACACACTTATGCCTGCTTCAGGGGAAAGGTGAGGTGCGGTGACGCATAAAACTCGAGTTTGAAATGAGCACAGATACCCTTCCGAAAACCGAATATGGAATGGACACGACCTACTCCTTGCTCAATCAACTGGACTCACCAGACCCTGTTCATCGCACAAGTATCTATCCGACTAGTAAGCATCTTAAAAGCTAAGTCTTGATATCTCTGTGTAAGTGCATCAAGTGTGTGTAAAGCGGCCTAAAACCAGCAGGGAAAATCAGCTCAGACCCATTCTGAGGATACATTTCCAACACAAAGAAGAAACAAGCAGGGCAAAACAGAGAGAAATTCTTCCAAAATGCGTTCAGGGACTGGCATGCAACCAGGATTGACCACATCTACAGCCCCAGCGGCAGAAGACATAAGGCTGGACACTCTTGGGGCTGAGACGATTGGTGAGGTTGGGAAAGCAAATGCAGACCCTTGAAAGGAATCCTGCGTGCTCCCCATTCCATGGCTCCCAACTCTCCAGGTTCAACGCAATCTTCCGACAGCGAAAGCACTCATTGGAAACCCAGCGGATGCTACACCGTGGGATCGGGAAAGCTTTCTGAAACTCACCTCAGTTTTCCTCTCCTGGTGCTCGTGTTCTCCATTCAGGCCCCCTTACTAACAATCTCCCCACTTGGAGTCTCGGCGCCTTTCCATGCCTCTTTCGTACCGTCTGCAATTTGTCCGCAGGATGAACTGCAAGAGGGGGAACCAATGAGAGACTCGCTGGAGGTGTTTGGTCGGGCACATGTCACTCTCATTTCCCATCACGAAGAAGAATTCACCAGCGGTTCAGCCTGCCACCGCGGATCGACAATAGGGCGTGAAGCCATCCAGCCGTGTTGCGTCCCACTCACAAAAAAGCGACTTGGGAAATGGAGCTCAGGGGCCCTGCACTTCCCAAACCTGCAGAGTTCTAAACGATAACTATCGCCCCCAAATATATTGAGGTCAGGCTACGAAGAGGCGCTGAACGCAAGGCAGAACTGCAGGAAACGGATGTCAACGGGTACATCGGAATGGCCCCGATAGCACATGAAAAGCGCCAGAACGTGGACAATGATGCGGTTGGCCAAAAAGGGCGTATGCGTTTTTTCCTGAATATATTCAGGAAAAAACGCATACGCCCTTTTTGGCCAACCAAGCAACCTGGGAGAGCAAATCAGCACTACAAAGAAATCTCTCGCCCCCCCCCACCCCGGGGCAAAAGGGCCAGGCGAAAAAAGTCTAAAAACCAGAAAGGCAGGACAGCCCACGGAGTCAAGGGAGCCTTGTTAAGCTGATGGGCGGGATGTCAATGGCCAACAGCCAATCTTCACAAGTGTATCCTCTTTCCCAAACCATGTAAAACACAGAACCACAGAGCATAGGGCACTTCCACACATGGGCGTTGACCTTGGGAAAATGAAAAAATCAACCAGACACAGGGACCCCAAAGTTGAGGGCTGCTGTCTTGACAAGAACCTCCACTCCGGTACACGTTTCATATCCCAGGAAAGAGCCAAGTGGACAAAGACGAGTGGACAAGTGGACAAAGACAAGTGGACAAGTGGACAAGTGGTGCTACGTAGGTCCAATGGAGTGTCACTCAGCCATGAAATCCACGTCATGAGGCTGGTAGCAGCATCCTGAGTGGATTTAGGTACGATCATCCTCAGTGAAATAAGTCCCACAAAAAAAGAAACTTATGATATCACTTATCGAGGGAATGTAAAAATCGCTCCCCATGAACGGAATCCCCAAACAGAACAGAGTCACGCTTTTAGAAAACACACTTATGCCTGCTTCAGGGGAAAGGTGAGGTGCGGTGACGCATAAAACTCGAGTTTGAAATGAGCACAGATACCCTTCCGAAAACCGAATATGGAATGGACACGACCTACTCCTTGCTCAATCAACTGGACTCACCAGACCCTGTTCATCGCACAAGTATCTATCCGACTAGTAAGCATCTTAAAAGCTAAGTCTTGATATCTCTGTGTAAGTGCATCAAGTGTGTGTAAAGCGGCCTAAAACCAGCAGGGAAAATCAGCTCAGACCCATTCTGAGGATACATTTCCAACACAAAGAAGAAACAAGCAGGGCAAAACAGAGAGAAATTCTTCCAAAATGCGTTCAGGGACTGGCATGCAACCAGGATTGACCACATCTACAGCCCCAGCGGCAGAAGACATAAGGCTGGACACTCTTGGGGCTGAGACGATTGGTGAGGTTGGGAAAGCAAATGCAGACCCTTGAAAGGAATCCTGCGTGCTCCCCATTCCATGGCTCCCAACTCTCCAGGTTCAACGCAATCTTCCGACAGCGAAAGCACTCATTGGAAACCCAGCGGATGCTACACCGTGGGATCGGGAAAGCTTTCTGAAACTCACCTCAGTTTTCCTCTCCTGGTGCTCGTGTTCTCCATTCAGGCCCCCTTACTAACAATCTCCCCACTTGGAGACTCGGCGCCTTTCCATGCCTCTTTCGTACCGTCTGCAATTTGTCCGCAGGATGAACTGCAAGAGGGGGAACCAATGAGAGACTCGCTGGAGGTGTTTGGTCGGGCACATGTCACTCTCATTTCCCATCACGAAGAAGAATTCACCAGCGGTTCAGCCTGCCACCGCGGATCGACAATAGGGCGTGAAGCCATCCAGCCGTGTTGCGTCCCACTCACAAAAAAGCGACTTGGGAAATGGAGCTCAGGGGCCCTGCACTTCCCAAACCTGCAGAGTTCTAAACGATAACTATCGCCCCAAAATATATTGAGGGCAGGCTACGAAGAGGCACTGAACGCAAGGCAGAACTGCAGGAAACGGATGTCAACGGGTACATCGGAATGGCCCCGATAGCACATGAAAAGCGCCAGAACGTGGACAATGATGCGGTTGGCCAAAAAGGGCGTATGCGTTTTTTCCTGAATATATTCAGGAAAAAACGCATACGCCCTTTTTGGCCAACCAAGCAACCTGGGAGAGCAAATCAGCACTACAAAGAAATCTCTCGCCCCCCCCCCCGGGGCAAAAGGGCCAGGCGAAAAAAGTCTAAAAACCAGAAAGGCAGGACAGCCCACGGAGTCAAGGGAGCCTTGTTAAGCTGATGGGCGGGATGTCAATGGCCAACAGCCAATCTTCACAAGTGTATCCTCTTTCCCAAACCATGTAAAACACAGAACCACAGAGCATAGGGCACTTCCACACATGGGCGTTGACCTTGGGAAAATGAAAAAATCAACCAGACACAGGGACCCCAATGTTGAGGGCTGCTGTCTTGACAAGAACCTCCACTCCGGTACACGTTTCATATCCCAGGAAAGAGCCAAGTGGACAAAGACGAGTGGACAAGTGGACAAAGACAAGTGGACAAGTGGACAAGTGGTGCTACGTAGGTCCAATGGAGTGTCACTCAGCCATGAAATCCACGTCATGAGGCTGGTAGCAGCATCCTGAGTGGATTTAGGTACGATCATCCTCAGTGAAATAAGTCCCACAAAAAAAGAAACTTATGATATCACTTATCGAGGGAATGTAAAAATCGCTCCCCATGAACGGAATCCCCAAACAGAACAGAGTCACGCTTTTAGAAAACACACTTATGCCTGCTTCAGGGGAAAGGTGAGGTGCGGTGACGCATAAAACTCGAGTTTGAAATGAGCACAGATACCCTTCCGAAAACCGAATATGGAATGGACACGACCTACTCCTTGCTCAATCAACTGGACTCACCAGACCCTGTTCATCGCACAAGTATCTATCCGACTAGTAAGCATCTTAAAAGCTAAGTCTTGATATCTCTGTGTAAGTGCATCAAGTGTGTGTAAAGCGGCCTAAAACCAGCAGGGAAAATCAGCTCAGACCCATTCTGAGGATACATTTCCAACACAAAGAAGAAACAAGCAGGGCAAAACAGAGAGAAATTCTTCCAAAATGCGTTCAGGGACTGGCATGCAACCAGGATTGACCACATCTACAGCCCCAGCGGCAGAAGACATAAGGCTGGACACTCTTGGGGCTGAGACGATTGGTGAGGTTGGGAAAGCAAATGCAGACCCGTGAAAGGAATCCTGCGTGCTCCCCATTCCATGGCTCCCAACTCTCCAGGTTCAACGCAATCTTCCGACAGCGAAAGCACTCATTGGAAACCCAGCGGATGCTACACCGTGGGATCGGGAAAGCTTTCTGAAACTCACCTCAGTTTTCCTCTCCTGGTGCTCGTGTTCTCCATTCAGGCCCCCTTACTAACAATCTCCCCACTTGGAGACTCGGCGCCTTTCCATGCCTCTTTCGTACCGTCTGCAATTTGTCCGCAGGATGAACTGCAAGAGGGGGAACCAATGAGAGACTCGCTGGAGGTGTTTGGTCGGGCACATGTCACTCTCATTTCCCATCACGAAGAAGAATTCACCAGCGGTTCAGCCTGCCACCGCGGATCGACAATAGGGCGTGAAGCCATCCAGCCGTGTTGCGTCCCACTCACAAAAAAGCGACTTGGGAAATGGAGCTCAGGGGCCCTGCACTTCCCAAACCTGCAGAGTTCTAAACGATAACTATCGCCCCAAAATATATTGAGGTCAGGCTACGAAGAGGCGCTGAACGCAAGGCAGAACTGCAGGAAACGGATGTCAACGGGTACATCGGAATGGCCCCGATAGCACATGAAAAGCGCCAGAACGTGGACAATGATGCGGTTGGCCAAAAAGGGCGTATGCGTTTTTTCCTGAATATATTCAGGAAAAAACGCATACGCCCTTTTTGGCCAACCAAGCAACCTGGGAGAGCAAATCAGCACTACAAAGAAATCTCTCGCCCCCCCCCCGGGGCAAAAGGGCCAGGCGAAAAAAGTCTAAAAACCAGAAAGGCAGGACAGCCCACGGAGTCAAGGGAGCCTTGTTAAGCTGATGGGCGGGATGTCAATGGCCAACAGCCAATCTTCACAAGTGTATCCTCTTTCCCAAACCATGTAAAACACAGAACCACAGAGCATAGGGCACTTCCACACATGGGCGTTGACCTTGGGAAAATGAAAAAATCAACCAGACACAGGGACCCCAAAGTTGAGGGCTGCTGTCTTGACAAGAACCTCCACTCCGGTACACGTTTCATATCCCAGGAAAGAGCCAAGTGGACAAAGACGAGTGGACAAGTGGACAAAGACAAGTGGACAAGTGGACAAGTGGTGCTACGTAGGTCCAATGGAGTGTCACTCAGCCATGAAATCCACGTCATGAGGCTGGTAGCAGTATCCTGAGTGGATTTAGGTACGATCATCCTCAGTGAAATAAGTCCCACAAAAAAAGAAACTTATGATATCACTTATCGAGGGAATGTAAAAATCGCTCCCCATGAACGGAATCCCCAAACAGAACAGAGTCACGCTTTTAGAAACACACTTATGCCTGCTTCAGGGGAAAGGTGAGGTGCGGTGACGCATAAAACTCGAGTTTGAAATGAGCACAGATACCCTTCCGAAAACCGAATATGGAATGGACACGACCTACTCCTTGCTCAATCAACTGGACTCACCAGACCCTGTTCATCGCACAAGTATCTATCCGACTAGTAAGCATCTTAAAAGCTAAGTCTTGATATCTCTGTGTAAGTGCATCAAGTGTGTGTAAAGCGGCCTAAAACCAGCAGGGAAAATCAGCTCAGACCCATTCTGAGGATACATTTCCAACACAAAGAAGAAACAAGCAGGGCAAAACAGAGAGAAATTCTTCCAAAATGCGTTCAGGGACTGGCATGCAACCAGGATTGACCACATCTACAGCCCCAGCGGCAGAAGACATAAGGCTGGACACTCTTGGGGCTGAGACGATTGGTGAGGTTGGGAAAGCAAATGCAGACCCTTGAAAGGAATCCTGCGTGCTCCCCATTCCATGGCTCCCAACTCTCCAGGTTCAACGCAATCTTCCGACAGCGAAAGCACTCATTGGAAACCCAGCGGATGCTACACCGTGGGATCGGGAAAGCTTTCTGAAACTCACCTCAGTTTTCCTCTCCTGGTGCTCGTGTTCTCCATTCAGGCCCCCTTACTAACAATCTCCCCACTTGGAGTCTCGGCGCCTTTCCATGCCTCTTTCGTACCGTCTGCAATTTGTCCGCAGGATGAACTGCAAGAGGGGGAACCAATGAGAGACTCGCTGGAGGTGTTTGGTCGGGCACATGTCACTCTCATTTCCCATCACGAAGAAGAATTCACCAGCGGTTCAGCCTGCCACTGCGGATCGACAATAGGGCGTGAAGCCATCCAGCCGTGTTGCGTCCCACTCACAAAAAAGCGACTTGGGAAATGGAGCTCAGGGGCCCTGCACTTCCCAAACCTGCAGAGTTCTAAACGATAACTATCGCCCCCAAATATATTGAGGTCAGGCTACGAAGAGGCGCTGAACGCAAGGCAGAACTGCAGGAAACGGATGTCAACGGGTACATCGGAATGGCCCCGATAGCACATGAAAAGCGCCAGAACGTGGACAATGATGCGGTTGGCCAAAAAGGGCGTATGCGTTTTTTCCTGAATATATTCAGGAAAAAACGCATACGCCCTTTTTGGCCAACCAAGCAACCTGGGAGAGCAAATCAGCACTACAAAGAAATCTCTCGCCCCCCCCCCCCCGGGGCAAAAGGGCCAGGCGAAAAAAGTCTAAAAACCAGAAAGGCAGGACAGCCCACGGAGTCAAGGGAGCCTTGTTAAGCTGATGGGCGGGATGTCAATGGCCAACAGCCAATCTTCACACGTGTATCCTCTTTCCCAAACCATGTAAAACACAGAACCACAGAGCATAGGGCACTTCCACACATGGGCGTTGACCTTGGGAAAATGAAAAAATCAACCAGACACAGGGACCCCAAAGTTGAGGGCTGCTGTCTTGACAAGAACCTCCACTCCGGTACACGTTTCATATCCCAGGAAAGAGCCAAGTGGACAAAGACGAGTGGACAAGTGGACAAAGACAAGTGGACAAGTGGACAAGTGGTGCTACGTAGGTCCAATGGAGTGTCACTCAGCCATGAAATCCACGTCATGAGGCTGGTAGCAGCATCCTGAGTGGATTTAGGTACGATCATCCTCAGTGAAATAAGTCCCACAAAAAAAGAAACTTATGATATCACTTATCGAGGGAATGTAAAAATCGCTCCCCATGAACGGAATCCCCAAACAGAACAGAGTCACGCTTTTAGAAAACACACTTATGCCTGCTTCAGGGGAAAGGTGAGGTGCGGTGACGCATAAAACTCGAGTTTGAAATGAGCACAGATACCCTTCCGAAAACCGAATATGGAATGGACACGACCTACTCCTTGCTCAATCAACTGGACTCACCAGACCCTGTTCATCGCACAAGTATCTATCCGACTAGTAAGCATCTTAAAAGCTAAGTCTTGATATCTCTGTGTAAGTGCATCAAGTGTGTGTAAAGCGGCCTAAAACCAGCAGGGAAAATCAGCTCAGACCCATTCTGAGGATACATTTCCAACACAAAGAAGAAACAAGCAGGGCAAAACAGAGAGAAATTCTTCCAAAATGCGTTCAGGGACTGGCATGCAACCAGGATTGACCACATCTACAGCCCCAGCGGCAGAAGACATAAGGCTGGACACTCTTGGGGCTGAGACGATTGGTGAGGTTGGGAAAGCAAATGCAGACCCTTGAAAGGAATCCTGCGTGCTCCCCATTCCATGGCTCCCAACTCTCCAGGTTCAACGCAATCTTCCGACAGCGAAAGCACTCATTGGAAACCCAGCGGATGCTACACCGTGGGATCGGGAAAGCTTTCTGAAACTCACCTCAGTTTTCCTCTCCTGGTGCTCGTGTTCTCCATTCAGGCCCCCTTACTAACAATCTCCCCACTTGGAGTCTCGGCGCCTTTCCATGCCTCTTTCGTACCGTCTGCAATTTGTCCGCAGGATGAACTGCAAGAGGGGGAACCAATGAGAGACTCGCTGGAGGTGTTTGGTCGGGCACATGTCACTCTCATTTCCCATCACGAAGAAGAATTCACCAGCGGTTCAGCCTGCCACCGCGGATCGACAATAGGGCGTGAAGCCATCCAGCCGTGTTGCGTCCCACTCACAAAAAAGCGACTTGGGAAATGGAGCTCAGGGGCCCTGCACTTCCCAAACCTGCAGAGTTCTAAACGATAACTATCGCCCCCAAATATATTGAGGTCAGGCTACGAAGAGGCGCTGAACGCAAGGCAGAACTGCAGGAAACGGATGTCAACGGGTACATCGGAATGGCCCCGATAGCACATGAAAAGCGCCAGAACGTGGACAATGATGCGGTTGGCCAAAAAGGGCGTATGCGTTTTTTCCTGAATATATTCAGGAAAAAACGCATACGCCCTTTTTGGCCAACCAAGCAACCTGGGAGAGCAAATCAGCACTACAAAGAAATCTCTCGCCCCCCCCCCCCCGGGGCAAAAGGGCCAGGCGAAAAAAGTCTAAAAACCAGAAAGGCAGGACAGCCCACGGAGTCAAGGGAGCCTTGTTAAGCTGATGGGCGGGATGTCAATGGCCAACAGCCAATCTTCACAAGTGTATCCTCTTTCCCAAACCATGTAAAACACAGAACCACAGAGCATAGGGCACTTCCACACATGGGCGTTGACCTTGGGAAAATGAAAAAATCAACCAGACACAGGGACCCCAAAGTTGAGGGCTGCTGTCTTGACAAGAACCTCCACTCCGGTACACGTTTCATATCCCAGGAAAGAGCCAAGTGGACAAAGACGAGTGGACAAGTGGACAAAGACAAGTGGACAAGTGGACAAGTGGTGCTACGTAGGTCCAATGGAGTGTCACTCAGCCATGAAATCCACGTCATGAGGCTGGTAGCAGCATCCTGAGTGGATTTAGGTACGATCATCCTCAGTGAAATAAGTCCCACAAAAAAAGAAACTTATGATATCACTTATCGAGGGAATGTAAAAATCGCTCCCCATGAACGGAATCCCCAAACAGAACAGAGTCACGCTTTTAGAAAACACACTTATGCCTGCTTCAGGGGAAAGGTGAGGTGCGGTGACGCATAAAACTCGAGTTTGAAATGAGCACAGATACCCTTCCGAAAACCGAATATGGAATGGACACGACCTACTCCTTGCTCAATCAACTGGACTCACCAGACCCTGTTCATCGCACAAGTATCTATCCGACTAGTAAGCATCTTAAAAGCTAAGTCTTGATATCTCTGTGTAAGTGCATCAAGTGTGTGTAAAGCGGCCTAAAACCAGCAGGGAAAATCAGCTCAGACCCATTCTGAGGATACATTTCCAACACAAAGAAGAAACAAGCAGGGCAAAACAGAGAGAAATTCTTCCAAAATGCGTTCAGGGACTGGCATGCAACCAGGATTGACCACATCTACAGCCCCAGCGGCAGAAGACATAAGGCTGGACACTCTTGGGGCTGAGACGATTGGTGAGGTTGGGAAAGCAAATGCAGACCCTTGAAAGGAATCCTGCGTGCTCCCCATTCCATGGCTCCCAACTCTCCAGGTTCAACGCAATCTTCCGACAGCGAAAGCACTCATTGGAAACCCAGCGGATGCTACACCGTGGGATCGGGAAAGCTTTCTGAAACTCACCTCAGTTTTCCTCTCCTGGTGCTCGTGTTCTCCATTCAGGCCCCCTTACTAACAATCTCCCCACTTGGAGACTCGGCGCCTTTCCATGCCTCTTTCGTACCGTCTGCAATTTGTCCGCAGGATGAACTGCAAGAGGGGGAACCAATGAGAGACTCGCTGGAGGTGTTTGGTCGGGCACATGTCACTCTCATTTCCCATCACGAAGAAGAATTCACCAGCGGTTCAGCCTGCCACCGCGGATCGACAATAGGGCGTGAAGCCATCCAGCCGTGTTGCGTCCCACTCACAAAAAAGCGACTTGGGAAATGGAGCTCAGGGGCCCTGCACTTCCCAAACCTGCAGAGTTCTAAACGATAACTATCGCCCCAAAATATATTGAGGTCAGGCTACGAAGAGGCGCTGAACGCAAGGCAGAACTGCAGGAAACGGATGTCAACGGGTACATCGGAATGGCCCCGATAGCACATGAAAAGCGCCAGAACGTGGACAATGATGCGGTTGGCCAAAAAGGGCGTATGCGTTTTTTCCTGAATATATTCAGGAAAAAACGCATACGCCCTTTTTGGCCAACCAAGCAACCTGGGAGAGCAAATCAGCACTACAAAGAAATCTCTCGCCCCCCCCCCCGGGGCAAAAGGGCCAGGCGAAAAAAGTCTAAAAACCAGAAAGGCAGGACAGCCCACGGAGTCAAGGGAGCCTTGTTAAGCTGATGGGCGGGATGTCAATGGCCAACAGCCAATCTTCACAAGTGTATCCTCTTTCCCAAACCATGTAAAACACAGAACCACAGAGCATAGGGCACTTCCACACATGGGCGTTGACCTTGGGAAAATGAAAAAATCAACCAGACACAGGGACCCCAAAGTTGAGGGCTGCTGTCTTGACAAGAACCTCCACTCCGGTACACGTTTCATATCCCAGGAAAGAGCCAAGTGGACAAAGACGAGTGGACAAGTGGACAAAGACAAGTGGACAAGTGGACAAGTGGTGCTACGTAGGTCCAATGGAGTGTCACTCAGCCATGAAATCCACGTCATGAGGCTGGTAGCAGCATCCTGAGTGGATTTAGGTACGATCATCCTCAGTGAAATAAGTCCCACAAAAAAAGAAACTTATGATATCACTTATCGAGGGAATGTAAAAATCGCTCCCCATGAACGGAATCCCCAAACAGAACAGAGTCACGCTTTTAGAAAACACACTTATGCCTGCTTCAGGGGAAAGGTGAGGTGCGGTGACGCATAAAACTCGAGTTTGAAATGAGCACAGATACCCTTCCGAAAACCGAATATGGAATGGACACGACCTACTCCTTGCTCAATCAACTGGACTCACCAGACCCTGTTCATCGCACAAGTATCTATCCGACTAGTAAGCATCTTAAAAGCTAAGTCTTGATATCTCTGTGTAAGTGCATCAAGTGTGTGTAAAGCGGCCTAAAACCAGCAGGGAAAATCAGCTCAGACCCATTCTGAGGATACATTTCCAACACAAAGAAGAAACAAGCAGGGCAAAACAGAGAGAAATTCTTCCAAAATGCGTTCAGGGACTGGCATGCAACCAGGATTGACCACATCTACAGCCCCAGCGGCAGAAGACATAAGGCTGGACACTCTTGGGGCTGAGACGATTGGTGAGGTTGGGAAAGCAAATGCAGACCCTTGAAAGGAATCCTGCGTGCTCCCCATTCCATGGCTCCCAACTCTCCAGGTTCAACGCAATCTTCCGACAGCGAAAGCACTCATTGGAAACCCAGCGGATGCTACACCGTGGGATCGGGAAAGCTTTCTGAAACTCACCTCAGTTTTCCTCTCCTGGTGCTCGTGTTCTCCATTCAGGCCCCCTTACTAACAATCTCCCCACTTGGAGTCTCGGCGCCTTTCCATGCCTCTTTCGTACCGTCTGCAATTTGTCCGCAGGATGAACTGCAAGAGGGGGAACCAATGAGAGACTCGCTGGAGGTGTTTGGTCGGGCACATGTCACTCTCATTTCCCATCACGAAGAAGAATTCACCAGCGGTTCAGCCTGCCACTGCGGATCGACAATAGGGCGTGAAGCCATCCAGCCGTGTTGCGTCCCACTCACAAAAAAGCGACTTGGGAAATGGAGCTCAGGGGCCCTGCACTTCCCAAACCTGCAGAGTTCTAAACGATAACTATCGCCCCAAAGTATATTGAGGTCAGGCTACGAAGAGGCGCTGAACGCAAGGCAGAACTGCAGGAAACGGATGTCAACGGGTACATCGGAATGGCCCCGATAGCACATGAAAAGCGCCAGAACGTGGACAATGATGCGGTTGGCCAAAAAGGGCGTATGCGTTTTTTCCTGAATATATTCAGGAAAAAACGCATACGCCCTTTTTGGCCAACCAAGCAACCTGGGAGAGCAAATCAGCACTACAAAGAAATCTCTCGCCCCCCCCCCCCGGGGCAAAAGGGCCAGGCGAAAAAAGTCTAAAAACCAGAAAGGCAGGACAGCCCACGGAGTCAAGGGAGCCTTGTTAAGCTGATGGGCGGGATGTCAATGGCCAACAGCCAATCTTCACAAGTGTATCCTCTTTCCCAAACCATGTAAAACACAGAACCACAGAGCATAGGGCACTTCCACACATGGGCGTTGACCTTGGGAAAATGAAAAAATCAACCAGACACAGGGACCCCAAAGTTGAGGGCTGCTGTCTTGACAAGAACCTCCACTCCGGTACACGTTTCATATCCCAGGAAAGAGCCAAGTGGACAAAGACGAGTGGACAAGTGGACAAAGACAAGTGGACAAGTGGACAAGTGGTGCTACGTAGGTCCAATGGAGTGTCACTCAGCCATGAAATCCACGTCATGAGGCTGGTAGCAGCATCCTGAGTGGATTTAGGTACGATCATCCTCAGTGAAATAAGTCCCACAAAAAAAGAAACTTATGATATCACTTATCGAGGGAATGTAAAAATCGCTCCCCATGAACGGAATCCCCAAACAGAACAGAGTCACGCTTTTAGAAAACACACTTATGCCTGCTTCAGGGGAAAGGTGAGGTGCGGTGACGCATAAAACTCGAGTTTGAAATGAGCACAGATACCCTTCCGAAAACCGAATATGGAATGGACACGACCTACTCCTTGCTCAATCAACTGGACTCACCAGACCCTGTTCATCGCACAAGTATCTATCCGACTAGTAAGCATCTTAAAAGCTAAGTCTTGATATCTCTGTGTAAGTGCATCAAGTGTGTGTAAAGCGGCCTAAAACCAGCAGGGAAAATCAGCTCAGACCCATTCTGAGGATACATTTCCAACACAAAGAAGAAACAAGCAGGGCAAAACAGAGAGAAATTCTTCCAAAATGCGTTCAGGGACTGGCATGCAACCAGGATTGACCACATCTACAGCCCCAGCGGCAGAAGACATAAGGCTGGACACTCTTGGGGCTGAGACGATTGGTGAGGTTGGGAAAGCAAATGCAGACCCTTGAAAGGAATCCTGCGTGCTCCCCATTCCATGGCTCCCAACTCTCCAGGTTCAACGCAATCTTCCGACAGCGAAAGCACTCATTGGAAACCCAGCGGATGCTACACCGTGGGATCGGGAAAGCTTTCTGAAACTCACCTCAGTTTTCCTCTCCTGGTGCTCGTGTTCTCCATTCAGGCCCCCTTACTAACAATCTCCCCACTTGGAGTCTCGGCGCCTTTCCATGCCTCTTTCGTACCGTCTGCAATTTGTCCGCAGGATGAACTGCAAGAGGGGGAACCAATGAGAGACTCGCTGGAGGTGTTTGGTCGGGCACATGTCACTCTCATTTCCCATCACGAAGAAGAATTCACCAGCGGTTCAGCCTGCCACTGCGGATCGACAATAGGGCGTGAAGCCATCCAGCCGTGTTGCGTCCCACTCACAAAAAAGCGACTTGGGAAATGGAGCTCAGGGGCCCTGCACTTCCCAAACCTGCAGAGTTCTAAACGATAACTATCGCCCCAAAATATATTGAGCGCAGGCTACGAAGAGGCGCTGAACGCAAGGCAGAACTGCAGGAAACGGATGTCAACGGGTACATCGGAATGGCCCCGATAGCACATGAAAAGCGCCAGAACGTGGACAATGATGCGGTTGGCCAAAAAGGGCGTATGCGTTTTTTCCTGAATATATTCAGGAAAAAACGCATACGCCCTTTTTGGCCAACCAAGCAACCTGGGAGAGCAAATCAGCACTACAAAGAAATCTCTCGCCCCCCCCCCCGGGGCAAAAGGGCCAGGCGAAAAAAGTCTAAAAACCAGAAAGGCAGGACAGCCCACGGAGTCAAGGGAGCCTTGTTAAGCTGATGGGCGGGATGTCAATGGCCAACAGCCAATCTTCACAAGTGTATCCTCTTTCCCAAACCATGTAAAACACAGAACCACAGAGCATAGGGCACTTCCACACATGGGCGTTGACCTTGGGAAAATGAAAAAATCAACCAGACACAGGGACCCCAAAGTTGAGGGCTGCTGTCTTGACAAGAACCTCCACTCCGGTACACGTTTCATATCCCAGGAAAGAGCCAAGTGGACAAAGACGAGTGGACAAGTGGACAAAGACAAGTGGACAAGTGGACAAGTGGTGCTACGTAGGTCCAATGGAGTGTCACTCAGCCATGAAATCCACGTCATGAGGCTGGTAGCAGCATCCTGAGTGGATTTAGGTACGATCATCCTCAGTGAAATAAGTCCCACAAAAAAAGAAACTTATGATATCACTTATCGAGGGAATGTAAAAATCGCTCCCCATGAACGGAATCCCCAAACAGAACAGAGTCACGCTTTTAGAAAACACACTTATGCCTGCTTCAGGGGAAAGGTGAGGTGCGGTGACGCATAAAACTCGAGTTTGAAATGAGCACAGATACCCTTCCGAAAACCGAATATGGAATGGACACGACCTACTCCTTGCTCAATCAACTGGACTCACCAGACCCTGTTCATCGCACAAGTATCTATCCGACTAGTAAGCATCTTAAAAGCTAAGTCTTGATATCTCTGTGTAAGTGCATCAAGTGTGTGTAAAGCGGCCTAAAACCAGCAGGGAAAATCAGCTCAGACCCATTCTGAGGATACATTTCCAACACAAAGAAGAAACAAGCAGGGCAAAACAGAGAGAAATTCTTCCAAAATGCGTTCAGGGACTGGCATGCAACCAGGATTGACCACATCTACAGCCCCAGCGGCAGAAGACATAAGGCTGGACACTCTTGGGGCTGAGACGATTGGTGAGGTTGGGAAAGCAAATGCAGACCCTTGAAAGGAATCCTGCGTGCTCCCCATTCCATGGCTCCCAACTCTCCAGGTTCAACGCAATCTTCCGACAGCGAAAGCACTCATTGGAAACCCAGCGGATGCTACACCGTGGGATCGGGAAAGCTTTCTGAAACTCACCTCAGTTTTCCTCTCCTGGTGCTCGTGTTCTCCATTCAGGCCCCCTTACTAACAATCTCCCCACTTGGAGTCTCGGCGCCTTTCCATGCCTCTTTCGTACCGTCTGCAATTTGTCCGCAGGATGAACTGCAAGAGGGGGAACCAATGAGAGACTCGCTGGAGGTGTTTGGTCGGGCACATGTCACTCTCATTTCCCATCACGAAGAAGAATTCACCAGCGGTTCAGCCTGCCACCGCGGATCGACAATAGGGCGTGAAGCCATCCAGCCGTGTTGCATCCCACTCACAAAAAAGCGACTTGGGAAATGGAGCTCAGGGGCCCTGCACTTCCCAAACCTGCAGAGTTCTAAACGATAACTATCGCCCCCAAATATATTGAGGTCAGGCTACGAAGAGGCGCTGAACGCAAGGCAGAACTGCAGGAAACGGATGTCAACGGGTACATCGGAATGGCCCCGATAGCACATGAAAAGCGCCAGAACGTGGACAATGATGCGGTTGGCCAAAAAGGGCGTATGCGTTTTTTCCTGAATATATTCAGGAAAAAACGCATACGCCCTTTTTGGCCAACCAAGCAACCTGGGAGAGCAAATCAGCACTACAAAGAAATCTCTCGCCCCCCCCCCCGGGGCAAAAGGGCCAGGCGAAAAAAGTCTAAAAACCAGAAAGGCAGGACAGCCCACGGAGTCAAGGGAGCCTTGTTAAGCTGATGGGCGGGATGTCAATGGCCAACAGCCAATCTTCACAAGTGTATCCTCTTTCCCAAACCATGTAAAACACAGAACCACAGAGCATAGGGCACTTCCACACATGGGCGTTGACCTTGGGAAAATGAAAAAATCAACCAGACACAGGGACCCCAAAGTTGAGGGCTGCTGTCTTGACAAGAACCTCCACTCCGGTACACGTTTCATATCCCAGGAAAGAGCCAAGTGGACAAAGACGAGTGGACAAGTGGACAAAGACAAGTGGACAAGTGGACAAGTGGTGCTACGTAGGTCCAATGGAGTGTCACTCAGCCATGAAATCCACGTCATGAGGCTGGTAGCAGCATCCTGAGTGGATTTAGGTACGATCATCCTCAGTGAAATAAGTCCCACAAAAATAGAAACTTATGATATCACTTATCGAGGGAATGTAAAAATCGCTCCCCATGAACGGAATCCCCAAACAGAACAGAGTCACGCTTTTAGAAAACACACTTATGCCTGCTTCAGGGGAAAGGTGAGGTGCGGTGACGCATAAAACTCGAGTTTGAAATGAGCACAGATACCCTTCCGAAAACCGAATATGGAATGGACACGACCTACTCCTTGCTCAATCAACTGGACTCACCAGACCCTGTTCATCGCACAAGTATCTATCCGACTAGTAAGCATCTTAAAAGCTAAGTCTTGATATCTCTGTGTAAGTGCATCAAGTGTGTGTAAAGCGGCCTAAAACCAGCAGGGAAAATCAGCTCAGACCCATTCTGAGGATACATTTCCAACACAAAGAAGAAACAAGCAGGGCAAAACAGAGAGAAATTCTTCCAAAATGCGTTCAGGGACTGGCATGCAACCAGGATTGACCACATCTACAGCCCCAGCGGCAGAAGACATAAGGCTGGACACTCTTGGGGCTGAGACGATTGGTGAGGTTGGGAAAGCAAATGCAGACCCTTGAAAGGAATCCTGCGTGCTCCCCATTCCATGGCTCCCAACTCTCCAGGTTCAACGCAATCTTCCGACAGCGAAAGCACTCATTGGAAACCCAGCGGATGCTACACCGTGGGATCGGGAAAGCTTTCTGAAACTCACCTCAGTTTTCCTCTCCTGGTGCTCGTGTTCTCCATTCAGGCCCCCTTACTAACAATCTCCCCACTTGGAGTCTCGGCGCCTTTCCATGCCTCTTTCGTACCGTCTGCAATTTGTCCGCAGGATGAACTGCAAGAGGGGGAACCAATGAGAGACTCGCTGGAGGTGTTTGGTCGGGCACATGTCACTCTCATTTCCCATCACGAAGAAGAATTCACCAGCGGTTCAGCCTGCCACCGCGGATCGACAATAGGGCGTGAAGCCATCCAGCCGTGTTGCGTCCCACTCACAAAAAAGCGACTTGGGAAATGGAGCTCAGGGGCCCTGCACTTCCCAAACCTGCAGAGTTCTAAACGATAACTATCGCCCCCAAATATATTGAGGTCAGGCTACGAAGAGGCGCTGAACGCAAGGCAGAACTGCAGGAAACGGATGTCAACGGGTACATCGGAATGGCCCCGATAGCACATGAAAAGCGCCAGAACGTGGACAATGATGCGGTTGGCCAAAAAGGGCGTATGCGTTTTTTCCTGAATATATTCAGGAAAAAACGCATACGCCCTTTTTGGCCAACCAAGCAACCTGGGAGAGCAAATCAGCACTACAAAGAAATCTCTCGCCCCCCCCCCCGGGGCAAAAGGGCCAGGCGAAAAAAGTCTAAAAACCAGAAAGGCAGGACAGCCCACGGAGTCAAGGGAGCCTTGTTAAGCTGATGGGCGGGATGTCAATGGCCAACAGCCAATCTTCACAAGTGTATCCTCTTTCCCAAACCATGTAAAACACAGAACCACAGAGCATAGGGCACTTCCACACATGGGCGTTGACCTTGGGAAAATGAAAAAATCAACCAGACACAGGGACCCCAAAGTTGAGGGCTGCTGTCTTGACAAGAACCTCCACTCCGGTACACGTTTCATATCCCAGGAAAGAGCCAAGTGGACAAAGACGAGTGGACAAGTGGACAAAGACAAGTGGACAAGTGGACAAGTGGTGCTACGTAGGTCCAATGGAGTGTCACTCAGCCATGAAATCCACGTCATGAGGCTGGTAGCAGCATCCTGAGTGGATTTAGGTACGATCATCCTCAGTGAAATAAGTCCCACAAAAAAAGAAACTTATGATATCACTTATCGAGGGAATGTAAAAATCGCTCCCCATGAACGGAATCCCCAAACAGAACAGAGTCACGCTTTTAGAAAACACACTTATGCCTGCTTCAGGGGAAAGGTGAGGTGCGGTGACGCATAAAACTCGAGTTTGAAATGAGCACAGATACCCTTCCGAAAACCGAATATGGAATGGACACGACCTACTCCTTGCTCAATCAACTGGACTCACCAGACCCTGTTCATCGCACAAGTATCTATCCGACTAGTAAGCATCTTAAAAGCTAAGTCTTGATATCTCTGTGTAAGTGCATCAAGTGTGTGTAAAGCGGCCTAAAACCAGCAGGGAAAATCAGCTCAGACCCATTCTGAGGATACATTTCCAACACAAAGAAGAAACAAGCAGGGCAAAACAGAGAGAAATTCTTCCAAAATGCGTTCAGGGACTGGCATGCAACCAGGATTGACCACATCTACAGCCCCAGCGGCAGAAGACATAAGGCTGGACACTCTTGGGGCTGAGACGATTGGTGAGGTTGGGAAAGCAAATGCAGACCCTTGAAAGGAATCCTGCGTGCTCCCCATTCCATGGCTCCCAACTCTCCAGGTTCAACGCAATCTTCCGACAGCGAAAGCACTCATTGGAAACCCAGCGGATGCTACACCGTGGGATCGGGAAAGCTTTCTGAAACTCACCTCAGTTTTCCTCTCCTGGTGCTCGTGTTCTCCATTCAGGCCCCCTTACTAACAATCTCCCCACTTGGAGTCTCGGCGCCTTTCCATGCCTCTTTCGTACCGTCTGCAATTTGTCCGCAGGATGAACTGCAAGAGGGGGAACCAATGAGAGACTCGCTGGAGGTGTTTGGTCGGGCACATGTCACTCTCATTTCCCATCACGAAGAAGAATTCACCAGCGGTTCAGCCTGCCACCGCGGATCGACAATAGGGCGTGAAGCCATCCAGCCGTGTTGCGTCCCACTCACAAAAAAGCGACTTGGGAAATGGAGCTCAGGGGCCCTGCACTTCCCAAACCTGCAGAGTTCTAAACGATAACTATCGCCCCCAAATATATTGAGGTCAGGCTACGAAGAGGCGCTGAACGCAAGGCAGAACTGCAGGAAACGGATGTCAACGGGTACATCGGAATGGCCCCGATAGCACATGAAAAGCGCCAGAACGTGGACAATGATGCGGTTGGCCAAAAAGGGCGTATGCGTTTTTTCCTGAATATATTCAGGAAAAAACGCATACGCCCTTTTTGGCCAACCAAGCAACCTGGGAGAGCAAATCAGCACTACAAAGAAATCTCTCGCCCCCCCCCCCCCGGGGCAAAAGGGCCAGGCGAAAAAAGTCTAAAAACCAGAAAGGCAGGACAGCCCACGGAGTCAAGGGAGCCTTGTTAAGCTGATGGGCGGGATGTCAATGGCCAACAGCCAATCTTCACAAGTGTATCCTCTTTCCCAAACCATGTAAAACACAGAACCACAGAGCATAGGGCACTTCCACACATGGGCGTTGACCTTGGGAAAATGAAAAAATCAACCAGACACAGGGACCCCAAAGTTGAGGGCTGCTGTCTTGACAAGAACCTCCACTCCGGTACACGTTTCATATCCCAGGAAAGAGCCAAGTGGACAAAGACGAGTGGACAAGTGGACAAAGACAAGTGGACAAGTGGACAAGTGGTGCTACGTAGGTCCAATGGAGTGTCACTCAGCCATGAAATCCACGTCATGAGGCTGGTAGCAGTATCCTGAGTGGATTTAGGTACGATCATCCTCAGTGAAATAAGTCCCACAAAAAAAGAAACTTATGATATCACTTATCGAGGGAATGTAAAAATCGCTCCCCATGAACGGAATCCCCAAACAGAACAGAGTCACGCTTTTAGAAAACACACTTATGCCTGCTTCAGGGGAAAGGTGAGGTGCGGTGACGCATAAAACTCGAGTTTGAAATGAGCACAGATACCCTTCCGAAAACCGAATATGGAATGGACACGACCTACTCCTTGCTCAATCAACTGGACTCACCAGACCCTGTTCATCGCACAAGTATCTATCCGACTAGTAAGCATCTTAAAAGCTAAGTCTTGATATCTCTGTGTAAGTGCATCAAGTGTGTGTAAAGCGGCCTAAAACCAGCAGGGAAAATCAGCTCAGACCCATTCTGAGGATACATTTCCAACACAAAGAAGAAACAAGCAGGGCAAAACAGAGAGAAATTCTTCCAAAATGCGTTCAGGGACTGGCATGCAACCAGGATTGACCACATCTACAGCCCCAGCGGCAGAAGACATAAGGCTGGACACTCTTGGGGCTGAGACGATTGGTGAGGTTGGGAAAGCAAATGCAGACCCTTGAAAGGAATCCTGCGTGCTCCCCATTCCATGGCTCCCAACTCTCCAGGTTCAACGCAATCTTCCGACAGCGAAAGCACTCATTGGAAACCCAGTGGATGCTACACCGTGGGATCGGGAAAGCTTTCTGAAACTCACCTCAGTTTTCCTCTCCTGGTGCTCGTGTTCTCCATTCAGGCCCCCTTACTAACAATCTCCCCACTTGGAGTCTCGGCGCCTTTCCATGCCTCTTTCGTACCGTCTGCAATTTGTCCGCAGGATGAACTGCAAGAGGGGGAACCAATGAGAGACTCGCTGGAGGTGTTTGGTCGGGCACATGTCACTCTCATTTCCCATCACGAAGAAGAATTCACCAGCGGTTCAGCCTGCCACTGCGGATCGACAATAGGGCGTGAAGCCATCCAGCCGTGTTGCGTCCCACTCACAAAAAAGCGACTTGGGAAATGGAGCTCAGGGGCCCTGCACTTCCCAAACCTGCAGAGTTCTAAACGATAACTATCGCCCCAAAATATATTGAGGTCAGGCTACGAAGAGGCGCTGAACGCAAGGCAGAACTGCAGGAAACGGATGTCAACGGGTACATCGGAATGGCCCCGATAGCACATGAAAAGCGCCAGAACGTGGACAATGATGCGGTTGGCCAAAAAGGGCGTATGCGTTTTTTCCTGAATATATTCAGGAAAAAACGCATACGCCCTTTTTGGCCAACCAAGCAACCTGGGAGAGCAAATCAGCACTACAAAGAAATCTCTCGCCCCCCCCCCCGGGGCAAAAGGGCCAGGCGAAAAAAGTCTAAAAACCAGAAAGGCAGGACAGCCCACGGAGTCAAGGGAGCCTTGTTAAGCTGATGGGCGGGATGTCAATGGCCAACAGCCAATCTTCACAAGTGTATCCTCTTTCCCAAACCATGTAAAACACAGAACCACAGAGCATAGGGCACTTCCACACATGGGCGTTGACCTTGGGAAAATGAAAAAATCAACCAGACACAGGGACCCCAAAGTTGAGGGCTGCTGTCTTGACAAGAACCTCCACTCCGGTACACGTTTCATATCCCAGGAAAGAGCCATGTGGACAAAGACGAGTGGACAAGTGGACAAAGACAAGTGGACAAGTGGACAAGTGGTGCTACGTAGGTCCAATGGAGTGTCACTCAGCCATGAAATCCACGTCATGAGGCTGGTAGCAGCATCCTGAGTGGATTTAGGTACGATCATCCTCAGTGAAATAAGTCCCACAAAAAAAGAAACTTATGATATCACTTATCGAGGGAATGTAAAAATCGCTCCCCATGAACGGAATCCCCAAACAGAACAGAGTCACGCTTTTAGAAAACACACTTATGCCTGCTTCAGGGGAAAGGTGAGGTGCGGTGACGCATAAAACTCGAGTTTGAAATGAGCACAGATACCCTTCCGAAAACCGAATATGGAATGGACACGACCTACTCCTTGCTCAATCAACTGGACTCACCAGACCCTGTTCATCGCACAAGTATCTATCCGACTAGTAAGCATCTTAAAAGCTAAGTCTTGATATCTCTGTGTAAGTGCATCAAGTGTGTGTAAAGCGGCCTAAAACCAGCAGGGAAAATCAGCTCAGACCCATTCTGAGGATACATTTCCAACACAAAGAAGAAACAAGCAGGGCAAAACAGAGAGAAATTCTTCCAAAATGCGTTCAGGGACTGGCATGCAACCAGGATTGACCACATCTACAGCCCCAGCGGCAGAAGACATAAGGCTGGACACTCTTGGGGCTGAGACGATTGGTGAGGTTGGGAAAGCAAATGCAGACCCTTGAAAGGAATCCTGCGTGCTCCCCATTCCATGGCTCCCAACTCTCCAGGTTCAACGCAATCTTCCGACAGCGAAAGCACTCATTGGAAACCCAGCGGATGCTACACCGTGGGATCGGGAAAGCTTTCTGAAACTCACCTCAGTTTTCCTCTCCTGGTGCTCGTGTTCTCCATTCAGGCCCCCTTACTAACAATCTCCCCACTTGGAGTCTCGGCGCCTTTCCATGCCTCTTTCGTACCGTCTGCAATTTGTCCGCAGGATGAACTGCAAGAGGGGGAACCAATGAGAGACTCGCTGGAGGTGTTTGGTCGGGCACATGTCACTCTCATTTCCCATCACGAAGAAGAATTCACCAGCGGTTCAGCCTGCCACTGCGGATCGACAATAGGGCGTGAAGCCATCCAGCCGTGTTGCGTCCCACTCACAAAAAAGCGACTTGGGAAATGGAGCTCAGGGGCCCTGCACTTCCCAAACCTGCAGAGTTCTAAACGATAACTATCGCCCCAAAATATATTGAGGTCAGGCTACGAAGAGGCGCTGAACGCAAGGCAGAACTGCAGGAAACGGATGTCAACGGGTACATCGGAATGGCCCCGATAGCACATGAAAAGCGCCAGAACGTGGACAATGATGCGGTTGGCCAAAAAGGGCGTATGCGTTTTTTCCTGAATATATTCAGGAAAAAACGCATACGCCCTTTTTGGCCAACCAAGCAACCTGGGAGAGCAAATCAGCACTACAAAGAAATCTCTCGCCCCCCCCCCCCCGGGGCAAAAGGGCCAGGCGAAAAAAGTCTAAAAACCAGAAAGGCAGGACAGCCCACGGAGTCAAGGGAGCCTTGTTAAGCTGATGGGCGGGATGTCAATGGCCAACAGCCAATCTTCACAAGTGTATCCTCTTTCCCAAACCATGTAAAACACAGAACCACAGAGCATAGGGCACTTCCACACATGGGCGTTGACCTTGGGAAAATGAAAAAATCAACCAGACACAGGGACCCCAAAGTTGAGGGCTGCTGTCTTGACAAGAACCTCCACTCCGGTACACGTTTCATATCCCAGGAAAGAGCCAAGTGGACAAAGACGAGTGGACAAGTGGACAAAGACAAGTGGACAAGTGGACAAGTGGTGCTACGTAGGTCCAATGGAGTGTCACTCAGCCATGAAATCCACGTCATGAGGCTGGTAGCAGCATCCTGAGTGGATTTAGGTACGATCATCCTCAGTGAAATAAGTCCCACAAAAAAAGAAACTTATGATATCACTTATCGAGGGAATGTAAAAATCGCTCCCCATGAACGGAATCCCCAAACAGAACAGAGTCACGCTTTTAGAAAACACACTTATGCCTGCTTCAGGGGAAAGGTGAGGTGCGGTGACGCATAAAACTCGAGTTTGAAATGAGCACAGATACCCTTCCGAAAACCGAATATGGAATGGACACGACCTACTCCTTGCTCAATCAACTGGACTCACCAGACCCTGTTCATCGCACAAGTATCTATCCGACTAGTAAGCATCTTAAAAGCTAAGTCTTGATATCTCTGTGTAAGTGCATCAAGTGTGTGTAAAGCGGCCTAAAACCAGCAGGGAAAATCAGCTCAGACCCATTCTGAGGATACATTTCCAACACAAAGAAGAAACAAGCAGGGCAAAACAGAGAGAAATTCTTCCAAAATGCGTTCAGGGACTGGCATGCAACCAGGATTGACCACATCTACAGCCCCAGCGGCAGAAGACATAAGGCTGGACACTCTTGGGGCTGAGACGATTGGTGAGGTTGGGAAAGCAAATGCAGACCCTTGAAAGGAATCCTGCGTGCTCCCCATTCCATGGCTCCCAACTCTCCAGGTTCAACGCAATCTTCCGACAGCGAAAGCACTCATTGGAAACCCAGCGGATGCTACACCGTGGGATCGGGAAAGCTTTCTGAAACTCACCTCAGTTTTCCTCTCCTGGTGCTCGTGTTCTCCATTCAGGCCCCCTTACTAACAATCTCCCCACTTGGAGACTCGGCGCCTTTCCATGCCTCTTTCGTACCGTCTGCAATTTGTCCGCAGGATGAACTGCAAGAGGGGGAACCAATGAGAGACTCGCTGGAGGTGTTTGGTCGGGCACATGTCACTCTCATTTCCCATCACGAAGAAGAATTCACCAGCGGTTCAGCCTGCAACCGCGGATCGACAATAGGGCGTGAAGCCATCCAGCCGTGTTGCGTCCCACTCACAAAAAAGCGACTTGGGAAATGGAGCTCAGGGGCCCTGCACTTCCCAAACCTGCAGAGTTCTAAACGATAACTATCGCCCCAAAATATATTGAGCGCAGGCTACGAAGAGGCGCTGAACGCAAGGCAGAACTGCAGGAAACGGATGTCAACGGGTACATCGGAATGGCCCCGATAGCACATGAAAAGCGCCAGAACGTGGACAATGATGCGGTTGGCCAAAAAGGGCGTATGCGTTTTTTCCTGAATATATTCAGGAAAAAACGCATACGCCCTTTTTGGCCAACCAAGCAACCTGGGAGAGCAAATCAGCACTACAAAGAAATCTCTCGCCCCCCCCCCCGGGGCAAAAGGGCCAGGCGAAAAAAGTCTAAAAACCAGAAAGGCAGGACAGCCCACGGAGTCAAGGGAGCCTTGTTAAGCTGATGGGCGGGATGTCAATGGCCAACAGCCAATCTTCACAAGTGTATCCTCTTTCCCAAACCATGTAAAACACAGAACCACAGAGCATAGGGCACTTCCACACATGGGCGTTGACCTTGGGAAAATGAAAAAATCAACCAGACACAGGGACCCCAAAGTTGAGGGCTGCTGTCTTGACAAGAACCTCCACTCTGGTACACGTTTCATATCCCAGGAAAGAGCCATGTGGACAAAGACGAGTGGACAAGTGGACAAAGACAAGTGGACAAGTGGACAAGTGGTGCTACGTAGGTCCAATGGAGTGTCACTCAGCCATGAAATCCACGTCATGAGGCTGGTAGCAGCATCCTGAGTGGATTTAGGTACGATCATCCTCAGTGAAATAAGTCCCACAAAAAAAGAAACTTATGATATCACTTATCGAGGGAATGTAAAAATCGCTCCCCATGAACGGAATCCCCAAACAGAACAGAGTCACGCTTTTAGAAAACACACTTATGCCTGCTTCAGGGGAAAGGTGAGGTGCGGTGACGCATAAAACTCGAGTTTGAAATGAGCACAGATACCCTTCCGAAAACCGAATATGGAATGGACACGACCTACTCCTTGCTCAATCAACTGGACTCACCAGACCCTGTTCATCGCACAAGTATCTATCCGACTAGTAAGCATCTTAAAAGCTAAGTCTTGATATCTCTGTGTAAGTGCATCAAGTGTGTGTAAAGCGGCCTAAAACCAGCAGGGAAAATCAGCTCAGACCCATTCTGAGGATACATTTCCAACACAAAGAAGAAACAAGCAGGGCAAAACAGAGAGAAATTCTTCCAAAATGCGTTCAGGGACTGGCATGCAACCAGGATTGACCACATCTACAGCCCCAGCGGCAGAAGACATAAGGCTGGACACTCTTGGGGCTGAGACGATTGGTGAGGTTGGGAAAGCAAATGCAGACCCTTGAAAGGAATCCTGCGTGCTCCCCATTCCATGGCTCCCAACTCTCCAGGTTCAACGCAATCTTCCGACAGCGAAAGCACTCATTGGAAACCCAGCGGATGCTACACCGTGGGATCGGGAAAGCTTTCTGAAACTCACCTCAGTTTTCCTCTCCTGGTGCTCGTGTTCTCCATTCAGGCCCCCTTACTAACAATCTCCCCACTTGGAGACTCGGCGCCTTTCCATGCCTCTTTCGTACCGTCTGCAATTTGTCCGCAGGATGAACTGCAAGAGGGGGAACCAATGAGAGACTCGCTGGAGGTGTTTGGTCGGGCACATGTCACTCTCATTTCCCATCACGAAGAAGAATTCACCAGCGGTTCAGCCTGCCACCGCGGATCGACAATAGGGCGTGAAGCCATCCAGCCGTGTTGCGTCCCACTCACAAAAAAGCGACTTGGGAAATGGAGCTCAGGGGCCCTGCACTTCCCAAACCTGCAGAGTTCTAAACGATAACTATCGCCCCAAAATATATTGAGCGCAGGCTACGAAGAGGCGCTGAACGCAAGGCAGAACTGCAGGAAACGGATGTCAACGGGTACATCGGAATGGCCCCGATAGCACATGAAAAGCGCCAGAACGTGGACAATGATGCGGTTGGCCAAAAAGGGCGTATGCGTTTTTTCCTGAATATATTCAGGAAAAAACGCATACGCCCTTTTTCGCCAACCAAGCAACCTGGGAGAGCAAATCAGCACTACAAAGAAATCTCTCGCCCCCCCCCCCCGGGGCAAAAGGGCCAGGCGAAAAAAGTCTAAAAACCAGAAAGGCAGGACAGCCCACGGAGTCAAGGGAGCCTTGTTAAGCTGATGGGCGGGATGTCAATGGCCAACAGCCAATCTTCACAAGTGTATCCTCTTTCCCAAACCATGTAAAACACAGAACCACAGAGCATAGGGCACTTCCACACATGGGCGTTGACCTTGGGAAAATGAAAAAATCAACCAGACACAGGGACCCCAAAGTTGAGGGCTGCTGTCTTGACAAGAACCTCCACTCCGGTACACGTTTCATATCCCAGGAAAGAGCCAAGTGGACAAAGACGAGTGGACAAGTGGACAAAGACAAGTGGACAAGTGGACAAGTGGTGCTACGTAGGTCCAATGGAGTGTCACTCAGCCATGAAATCCACGTCATGAGGCTGGTAGCAGCATCCTGAGTGGATTTAGGTACGATCATCCTCAGTGAAATAAGTCCCACAAAAAAAGAAACTTATGATATCACTTATCGAGGGAATGTAAAAATCGCTCCCCATGAACGGAATCCCCAAACAGAACAGAGTCACGCTTTTAGAAAACACACTTATGCCTGCTTCAGGGGAAAGGTGAGGTGCGGTGACGCATAAAACTCGAGTTTGAAATGAGCACAGATACCCTTCCGAAAACCGAATATGGAATGGACACGACCTACTCCTTGCTCAATCAACTGGACTCACCAGACCCTGTTCATCGCACAAGTATCTATCCGACTAGTAAGCATCTTAAAAGCTAAGTCTTGATATCTCTGTGTAAGTGCATCAAGTGTGTGTAAAGCGGCCTAAAACCAGCAGGGAAAATCAGCTCAGACCCATTCTGAGGATACATTTCCAACACAAAGAAGAAACAAGCAGGGCAAAACAGAGAGAAATTCTTCCAAAATGCGTTCAGGGACTGGCATGCAACCAGGATTGACCACATCTACAGCCCCAGCGGCAGAAGACATAAGGCTGGACACTCTTGGGGCTGAGACGATTGGTGAGGTTGGGAAAGCAAATGCAGACCCTTGAAAGGAATCCTGCGTGCTCCCCATTCCATGGCTCCCAACTCTCCAGGTTCAACGCAATCTTCCGACAGCGAAAGCACTCATTGGAAACCCAGCGGATGCTACACCGTGGGATCGGGAAAGCTTTCTGAAACTCACCTCAGTTTTCCTCTCCTGGTGCTCGTGTTCTCCATTCAGGCCCCCTTACTAACAATCTCCCCACTTGGAGACTCGGCGCCTTTCCATGCCTCTTTCGTACCGTCTGCAATTTGTCCGCAGGATGAACTGCAAGAGGGGGAACCAATGAGAGACTCGCTGGAGGTGTTTGGTCGGGCACATGTCACTCTCATTTCCCATCACGAAGAAGAATTCACCAGCGGTTCAGCCTGCCACCGCGGATCGACAATAGGGCGTGAAGCCATCCAGCCGTGTTGCGTCCCACTCACAAAAAAGCGACTTGGGAAATGGAGCTCAGGGGCCCTGCACTTCCCAAACCTGCAGAGTTCTAAACGATAACTATCGCCCCAAAATATATTGAGCGCAGGCTACGAAGAGGCGCTGAACGCAAGGCAGAACTGCAGGAAACGGATGTCAACGGGTACATCGGAATGGCCCCGATAGCACATGAAAAGCGCCAGAACGTGGACAATGATGCGGTTGGCCAAAAAGGGCGTATGCGTTTTTTCCTGAATATATTCAGGAAAAAACGCATACGCCCTTTTTGGCCAACCAAGCAACCTGGGAGAGCAAATCAGCACTACAAAGAAATCTCTCGCCCCCCCCCCCGGGGCAAAAGGGCCAGGCGAAAAAAGTCTAAAAACCAGAAAGGCAGGACAGCCCACGGAGTCAAGGGAGCCTTGTTAAGCTGATGGGCGGGATGTCAATGGCCAACAGCCAATCTTCACAAGTGTATCCTCTTTCCCAAACCATGTAAAACACAGAACCACAGAGCATAGGGCACTTCCACACATGGGCGTTGACCTTGGGAAAATGAAAAAATCAACCAGACACAGGGACCCCAAAGTTGAGGGCTGCTGTCTTGACAAGAACCTCCACTCCGGTACACGTTTCATATCCCAGGAAAGAGCCAAGTGGACAAAGACGAGTGGACAAGTGGACAAAGACAAGTGGACAAGTGGACAAGTGGTGCTACGTAGGTCCAATGGAGTGTCACTCAGCCATGAAATCCACGTCATGAGGCTGGTAGCAGCATCCTGAGTGGATTTAGGTACGATCATCCTCAGTGAAATAAGTCCCACAAAAAAAGAAACTTATGATATCACTTATCGAGGGAATGTAAAAATCGCTCCCCATGAACGGAATCCCCAAACAGAACAGAGTCACGCTTTTAGAAAACACACTTATGCCTGCTTCAGGGGAAAGGTGAGGTGCGGTGACGCATAAAACTCGAGTTTGAAATGAGCACAGATACCCTTCCGAAAACCGAATATGGAATGGACACGACCTACTCCTTGCTCAATCAACTGGACTCACCAGACCCTGTTCATCGCACAAGTATCTATCCGACTAGTAAGCATCTTAAAAGCTAAGTCTTGATATCTCTGTGTAAGTGCATCAAGTGTGTGTAAAGCGGCCTAAAACCAGCAGGGAAAATCAGCTCAGACCCATTCTGAGGATACATTTCCAACACAAAGAAGAAACAAGCAGGGCAAAACAGAGAGAAATTCTTCCAAAATGCGTTCAGGGACTGGCATGCAACCAGGATTGACCACATCTACAGCCCCAGCGGCAGAAGACATAAGGCTGGACACTCTTGGGGCTGAGACGATTGGTGAGGTTGGGAAAGCAAATGCAGACCCTTGAAAGGAATCCTGCGTGCTCCCCATTCCATGGCTCCCAACTCTCCAGGTTCAACGCAATCTTCCGACAGCGAAAGCACTCATTGGAAACCCAGCGGATGCTACACCGTGGGATCGGGAAAGCTTTCTGAAACTCACCTCAGTTTTCCTCTCCTGGTGCTCGTGTTCTCCATTCAGGCCCCCTTACTAACAATCTCCCCACTTGGAGACTCGGCGCCTTTCCATGCCTCTTTCGTACCGTCTGCAATTTGTCCGCAGGATGAACTGCAAGAGGGGGAACCAATGAGAGACTCGCTGGAGGTGTTTGGTCGGGCACATGTCACTCTCATTTCCCATCACGAAGAAGAATTCACCAGCGGTTCAGCCTGCCACCGCGGATCGACAATAGGGCGTGAAGCCATCCAGCCGTGTTGCGTCCCACTCACAAAAAAGCGACTTGGGAAATGGAGCTCAGGGGCCCTGCACTTCCCAAACCTGCAGAGTTCTAAACGATAACTATCGCCCCAAAATATATTGAGCGCAGGCTACGAAGAGGCGCTGAACGCAAGGCAGAACTGCAGGAAACGGATGTCAACGGGTACATCGGAATGGCCCCGATAGCACATGAAAAGCGCCAGAACGTGGACAATGATGCGGTTGGCCAAAAAGGGCGTATGCGTTTTTTCCTGAATATATTCAGGAAAAAACGCATACGCCCTTTTTGGCCAACCAAGCAACCTGGGAGAGCAAATCAGCACTACAAAGAAATCTCTCGCCCCCCCCCCCGGGGCAAAAGGGCCAGGCGAAAAAAGTCTAAAAACCAGAAAGGCAGGACAGCCCACGGAGTCAAGGGAGCCTTGTTAAGCTGATGGGCGGGATGTCAATGGCCAACAGCCAATCTTCACAAGTGTATCCTCTTTCCCAAACCATGTAAAACACAGAACCACAGAGCATAGGGCACTTCCACACATGGGCGTTGACCTTGGGAAAATGAAAAAATCAACCAGACACAGGGACCCCAAAGTTGAGGGCTGCTGTCTTGACAAGAACCTCCACTCCGGTACACGTTTCATATCCCAGGAAAGAGCCAAGTGGACAAAGACGAGTGGACAAGTGGACAAAGACAAGTGGACAAGTGGACAAGTGGTGCTACGTAGGTCCAATGGAGTGTCACTCAGCCATGAAATCCACGTCATGAGGCTGGTAGCAGCATCCTGAGTGGATTTAGGTACGATCATCCTCAGTGAAATAAGTCCCACAAAAAAAGAAACTTATGATATCACTTATCGAGGGAATGTAAAAATCGCTCCCCATGAACGGAATCCCCAAACAGAACAGAGTCACGCTTTTAGAAAACACACTTATGCCTGCTTCAGGGGAAAGGTGAGGTGCGGTGACGCATAAAACTCGAGTTTGAAATGAGCACAGATACCCTTCCGAAAACCGAATATGGAATGGACACGACCTACTCCTTGCTCAATCAACTGGACTCACCAGACCCTGTTCATCGCACAAGTATCTATCCGACTAGTAAGCATCTTAAAAGCTAAGTCTTGATATCTCTGTGTAAGTGCATCAAGTGTGTGTAAAGCGGCCTAAAACCAGCAGGGAAAATCAGCTCAGACCCATTCTGAGGATACATTTCCAACACAAAGAAGAAACAAGCAGGGCAAAACAGAGAGAAATTCTTCCAAAATGCGTTCAGGGACTGGCATGCAACCAGGATTGACCACATCTACAGCCCCAGCGGCAGAAGACATAAGGCTGGACACTCTTGGGGCTGAGACGATTGGTGAGGTTGGGAAAGCAAATGCAGACCCTTGAAAGGAATCCTGCGTGCTCCCCATTCCATGGCTCCCAACTCTCCAGGTTCAACGCAATCTTCCGACAGCGAAAGCACTCATTGGAAACCCAGCGGATGCTACACCGTGGGATCGGGAAAGCTTTCTGAAACTCACCTCAGTTTTCCTCTCCTGGTGCTCGTGTTCTCCATTCAGGCCCCCTTACTAACAATCTCCCCACTTGGAGACTCGGCGCCTTTCCATGCCTCTTTCGTACCGTCTGCAATTTGTCCGCAGGATGAACTGCAAGAGGGGGAACCAATGAGAGACTCGCTGGAGGTGTTTGGTCGGGCACATGTCACTCTCATTTCCCATCACGAAGAAGAATTCACCAGCGGTTCAGCCTGCCACCGCGGATCGACAATAGGGCGTGAAGCCATCCAGCCGTGTTGCGTCCCACTCACAAAAAAGCGACTTGGGAAATGGAGCTCAGGGGCCCTGCACTTCCCAAACCTGCAGAGTTCTAAACGATAACTATCGCCCCAAAATATATTGAGCGCAGGCTACGAAGAGGCGCTGAACGCAAGGCAGAACTGCAGGAAACGGATGTCAACGGGTACATCGGAATGGCCCCGATAGCACATGAAAAGCGCCAGAACGTGGACAATGATGCGGTTGGCCAAAAAGGGCGTATGCGTTTTTTCCTGAATATATTCAGGAAAAAACGCATACGCCCTTTTTGGCCAACCAAGCAACCTGGGAGAGCAAATCAGCACTACAAAGAAATCTCTCGCCCCCCCCCCCCCGGGGCAAAAGGGCCAGGCGAAAAAAGTCTAAAAACCAGAAAGGCAGGACAGCCCACGGAGTCAAGGGAGCCTTGTTAAGCTGATGGGCGGGATGTCAATGGCCAACAGCCAATCTTCACAAGTGTATCCTCTTTCCCAAACCATGTAAAACACAGAACCACAGAGCATAGGGCACTTCCACACATGGGCGTTGACCTTGGGAAAATGAAAAAATCAACCAGACACAGGGACCCCAAAGTTGAGGGCTGCTGTCTTGACAAGAACCTCCACTCCGGTACACGTTTCATATCCCAGGAAAGAGCCAAGTGGACAAAGACGAGTGGACAAGTGGACAAAGACAAGTGGACAAGTGGACAAGTGGTGCTACGTAGGTCCAATGGAGTGTCACTCAGCCATGAAATCCACGTCATGAGGCTGGTAGCAGCATCCTGAGTGGATTTAGGTACGATCATCCTCAGTGAAATAAGTCCCACAAAAAAAGAAACTTATGATATCACTTATCGAGGGAATGTAAAAATCGCTCCCCATGAACGGAATCCCCAAACAGAACAGAGTCACGCTTTTAGAAAACACACTTATGCCTGCTTCAGGGGAAAGGTGAGGTGCGGTGACGCATAAAACTCGAGTTTGAAATGAGCACAGATACCCTTCCGAAAACCGAATATGGAATGGACACGACCTACTCCTTGCTCAATCAACTGGACTCACCAGACCCTGTTCATCGCACAAGTATCTATCCGACTAGTAAGCATCTTAAAAGCTAAGTCTTGATATCTCTGTGTAAGTGCATCAAGTGTGTGTAAAGCGGCCTAAAACCAGCAGGGAAAATCAGCTCAGACCCATTCTGAGGATACATTTCCAACACAAAGAAGAAACAAGCAGGGCAAAACAGAGAGAAATTCTTCCAAAATGCGTTCAGGGACTGGCATGCAACCAGGATTGACCACATCTACAGCCCCAGCGGCAGAAGACATAAGGCTGGACACTCTTGGGGCTGAGACGATTGGTGAGGTTGGGAAAGCAAATGCAGACCCTTGAAAGGAATCCTGCGTGCTCCCCATTCCATGGCTCCCAACTCTCCAGGTTCAACGCAATCTTCCGACAGCGAAAGCACTCATTGGAAACCCAGCGGATGCTACACCGTGGGATCGGGAAAGCTTTCTGAAACTCACCTCAGTTTTCCTCTCCTGGTGCTCGTGTTCTCCATTCAGGCCCCCTTACTAACAATCTCCCCACTTGGAGACTCGGCGCCTTTCCATGCCTCTTTCGTACCGTCTGCAATTTGTCCGCAGGATGAACTGCAAGAGGGGGAACCAATGAGAGACTCGCTGGAGGTGTTTGGTCGGGCACATGTCACTCTCATTTCCCATCACGAAGAAGAATTCACCAGCGGTTCAGCCTGCCACCGCGGATCGACAATAGGGCGTGAAGCCATCCAGCCGTGTTGCGTCCCACTCACAAAAAAGCGACTTGGGAAATGGAGCTCAGGGGCCCTGCACTTCCCAAACCTGCAGAGTTCTAAACGATAACTATCGCCCCAAAATATATTGAGGTCAGGCTACGAAGAGGCGCTGAACGCAAGGCAGAACTGCAGGAAACGGATGTCAACGGGTACATCGGAATGGCCCCGATAGCACATGAAAAGCGCCAGAACGTGGACAATGATGCGGTTGGCCAAAAAGGGCGTATGCGTTTTTTCCTGAATATATTCAGGAAAAAACGCATACGCCCTTTTTGGCCAACCAAGCAACCTGGGAGAGCAAATCAGCACTACAAAGAAATCTCTCGCCCCCCCCCCCCCGGGGCAAAAGGGCCAGGCGAAAAAAGTCTAAAAACCAGAAAGGCAGGACAGCCCACGGAGTCAAGGGAGCCTTGTTAAGCTGATGGGCGGGATGTCAATGGCCAACAGCCAATCTTCACAAGTGTATCCTCTTTCCCAAACCATGTAAAACACAGAACCACAGAGCATAGGGCACTTCCACACATGGGCGTTGACCTTGGGAAAATGAAAAAATCAACCAGACACAGGGACCCCAAAGTTGAGGGCTGCTGTCTTGACAAGAACCTCCACTCCGGTACACGTTTCATATCCCAGGAAAGAGCCAAGTGGACAAAGACGAGTGGACAAGTGGACAAAGACAAGTGGACAAGTGGACAAGTGGTGCTACGTAGGTCCAATGGAGTGTCACTCAGCCATGAAATCCACGTCATGAGGCTGGTAGCAGCATCCTGAGTGGATTTAGGTACGATCATCCTCAGTGAAATAAGTCCCACAAAAAAAGAAACTTATGATATCACTTATCGAGGGAATGTAAAAATCGCTCCCCATGAACGGAATCCCCAAACAGAACAGAGTCACGCTTTTAGAAAACACACTTATGCCTGCTTCAGGGGAAAGGTGAGGTGCGGTGATGCATAAAACTCGAGTTTGAAATGAGCACAGATACCCTTCCGAAAACCGAATATGGAATGGACACGACCTACTCCTTGCTCAATCAACTGGACTCACCAGACCCTGTTCATCGCACAAGTATCTATCCGACTAGTAAGCATCTTAAAAGCTAAGTCTTGATATCTCTGTGTAAGTGCATCAAGTGTGTGTAAAGCGGCCTAAAACCAGCAGGGAAAATCAGCTCAGACCCATTCTGAGGATACATTTCCAACACAAAGAAGAAACAAGCAGGGCAAAACAGAGAGAAATTCTTCCAAAATGCGTTCAGGGACTGGCATGCAACCAGGATTGACCACATCTACAGCCCCAGGGCAGAAGACATAAGGCTGGACACTCTTGGGGCTGAGACGATTGGTGAGGTTGGGAAAGCAAATGCAGACCCTTGAAAGGAATCCTGCGTGCTCCCCATTCCATGGCTCCCAACTCTCCAGGTTCAACGCAATCTTCCGACAGCGAAAGCACTCATTGGAAACCCAGCGGATGCTACACCGTGGGATCGGGAAAGCTTTCTGAAACTCACCTCAGTTTTCCTCTCCTGGTGCTCGTGTTCTCCATTCAGGCCCCCTTACTAACAATCTCCCCACTTGGAGACTCGGCGCCTTTCCATGCCTCTTTCGTACCGTCTGCAATTTGTCCGCAGGATGAACTGCAAGAGGGGGAACCAATGAGAGACTCGCTGGAGGTGTTTGGTCGGGCACATGTCACTCTCATTTCCCATCACGAAGAAGAATTCACCAGCGGTTCAGCCTGCCACCGCGGATCGACAATAGGGCGTGAAGCCATCCAGCCGTGTTGCGTCCCACTCACAAAAAAGCGACTTGGGAAATGGAGCTCAGGGGCCCTGCACTTCCCAAACCTGCAGAGTTCTAAACGATAACTATCGCCCCAAAATATATTGAGGTCAGGCTACGAAGAGGCGCTGAACGCAAGGCAGAACTGCAGGAAACGGATGTCAACGGGTACATCGGAATGGCCCCGATAGCACATGAAAAGCGCCAGAACGTGGACAATGATGCGGTTGGCCAAAAAGGGCGTATGCGTTTTTTCCTGAATATATTCAGGAAAAAACGCATACGCCCTTTTTGGCCAACCAAGCAACCTGGGAGAGCAAATCAGCACTACAAAGAAATCTCTCGCCCCCCCCCCCCCCGGGGCAAAAGGGCCAGGCGAAAAAAGTCTAAAAACCAGAAAGGCAGGACAGCCCACGGAGTCAAGGGAGCCTTGTTAAGCTGATGGGCGGGATGTCAATGGCCAACAGCCAATCTTCACAAGTGTATCCTCTTTCCCAAACCATGTAAAACACAGAACCACAGAGCATAGGGCACTTCCACACATGGGCGTTGACCTTGGGAAAATGAAAAAATCAACCAGACACAGGGACCCCAAAGTTGAGGGCTGCTGTCTTGACAAGAACCTCCACTCCGGTACACGTTTCATATCCCAGGAAAGAGCCAAGTGGACAAAGACGAGTGGACAAGTGGACAAAGACAAGTGGACAAGTGGACAAGTGGTGCTACGTAGGTCCAATGGAGTGTCACTCAGCCATGAAATCCACGTCATGAGGCTGGTAGCAGCATCCTGAGT
This sequence comes from Kogia breviceps, assembly GCF_026419965.1. NCBI lineage: Eukaryota > Metazoa > Chordata > Mammalia > Artiodactyla > Physeteridae > Kogia > Kogia breviceps. The sequence continues at coordinate 371,043 of NW_026711584.1, forward strand.
GGATTTAGGTACGATCATCCTCAGTGAAATAAGTCCCACAAAAAAAGAAACTTATGATATCACTTATCGAGGGAATGTAAAAATCGCTCCCCATGAACGGAATCCCCAAACAGAACAGAGTCACGCTTTTAGAAAACACACTTATGCCTGCTTCAGGGGAAAGGTGAGGTGCGGTGACGCATAAAACTCGAGTTTGAAATGAGCACAGATACCCTTCCGAAAACCGAATATGGAATGGACACGACCTACTCCTTGCTCAATCAACTGGACTCACCAGACCCTGTTCATCGCACAAGTATCTATCCGACTAGTAAGCATCTTAAAAGCTAAGTCTTGATATCTCTGTGTAAGTGCATCAAGTGTGTGTAAAGCGGCCTAAAACCAGCAGGGAAAATCAGCTCAGACCCATTCTGAGGATACATTTCCAACACAAAGAAGAAACAAGCAGGGCAAAACAGAGAGAAATTCTTCCAAAATGCGTTCAGGGACTGGCATGCAACCAGGATTGACCACATCTACAGCCCCAGCGGCAGAAGACATAAGGCTGGACACTCTTGGGGCTGAGACGATTGGTGAGGTTGGGAAAGCAAATGCAGACCCTTGAAAGGAATCCTGCGTGCTCCCCATTCCATGGCTCCCAACTCTCCAGGTTCAACGCAATCTTCCGACAGCGAAAGCACTCATTGGAAACCCAGCGGATGCTACACCGTGGGATCGGGAAAGCTTTCTGAAACTCACCTCAGTTTTCCTCTCCTGGTGCTCGTGTTCTCCATTCAGGCCCCCTTACTAACAATCTCCCCACTTGGAGACTCGGCGCCTTTCCATGCCTCTTTCGTACCGTCTGCAATTTGTCCGCAGGATGAACTGCAAGAGGGGGAACCAATGAGAGACTCGCTGGAGGTGTTTGGTCGGGCACATGTCACTCTCATTTCCCATCACGAAGAAGAATTCACCAGCGGTTCAGCCTGCCACCGCGGATCGACAATAGGGCGTGAAGCCATCCAGCCGTGTTGCGTCCCACTCACAAAAAAGCGACTTGGGAAATGGAGCTCAGGGGCCCTGCACTTCCCAAACCTGCAGAGTTCTAAACGATAACTATCGCCCCAAAATATATTGAGGTCAGGCTACGAAGAGGCGCTGAACGCAAGGCAGAACTGCAGGAAACGGATGTCAACGGGTACATCGGAATGGCCCCGATAGCACATGAAAAGCGCCAGAACGTGGACAATGATGCGGTTGGCCAAAAAGGGCGTATGCGTTTTTTCCTGAATATATTCAGGAAAAAACGCATACGCCCTTTTTGGCCAACCAAGCAACCTGGGAGAGCAAATCAGCACTACAAAGAAATCTCTCGCCCCCCCCCCCCCGGGGCAAAAGGGCCAGGCGAAAAAAGTCTAAAAACCAGAAAGGCAGGACAGCCCACGGAGTCAAGGGAGCCTTGTTAAGCTGATGGGCGGGATGTCAATGGCCAACAGCCAATCTTCACAAGTGTATCCTCTTTCCCAAACCATGTAAAACACAGAACCACAGAGCATAGGGCACTTCCACACATGGGCGTTGACCTTGGGAAAATGAAAAAATCAACCAGACACAGGGACCCCAAAGTTGAGGGCTGCTGTCTTGACAAGAACCTCCACTCCGGTACACGTTTCATATCCCAGGAAAGAGCCAAGTGGACAAAGACGAGTGGACAAGTGGACAAAGACAAGTGGACAAGTGGACAAGTGGTGCTACGTAGGTCCAATGGAGTGTCACTCAGCCATGAAATCCACGTCATGAGGCTGGTAGCAGCATCCTGAGTGGATTTAGGTACGATCATCCTCAGTGAAATAAGTCCCACAAAAAAAGAAACTTATGATATCACTTATCGAGGGAATGTAAAAATCGCTCCCCATGAACGGAATCCCCAAACAGAACAGAGTCACGCTTTTAGAAAACACACTTATGCCTGCTTCAGGGGAAAGGTGAGGTGCGGTGACGCATAAAACTCGAGTTTGAAATGAGCACAGATACCCTTCCGAAAACCGAATATGGAATGGACACGACCTACTCCTTGCTCAATCAACTGGACTCACCAGACCCTGTTCATCGCACAAGTATCTATCCGACTAGTAAGCATCTTAAAAGCTAAGTCTTGATATCTCTGTGTAAGTGCATCAAGTGTGTGTAAAGCGGCCTAAAACCAGCAGGGAAAATCAGCTCAGACCCATTCTGAGGATACATTTCCAACACAAAGAAGAAACAAGCAGGGCAAAACAGAGAGAAATTCTTCCAAAATGCGTTCAGGGACTGGCATGCAACCAGGATTGACCACATCTACAGCCCCAGCGGCAGAAGACATAAGGCTGGACACTCTTGGGGCTGAGACGATTGGTGAGGTTGGGAAAGCAAATGCAGACCCTTGAAAGGAATCCTGCGTGCTCCCCATTCCATGGCTCCCAACTCTCCAGGTTCAACGCAATCTTCCGACAGCGAAAGCACTCATTGGAAACCCAGCGGATGCTACACCGTGGGATCGGGAAAGCTTTCTGAAACTCACCTCAGTTTTCCTCTCCTGGTGCTCGTGTTCTCCATTCAGGCCCCCTTACTAACAATCTCCCCACTTGGAGACTCGGCGCCTTTCCATGCCTCTTTCGTACCGTCTGCAATTTGTCCGCAGGATGAACTGCAAGAGGGGGAACCAATGAGAGACTCGCTGGAGGTGTTTGGTCGGGCACATGTCACTCTCATTTCCCATCACGAAGAAGAATTCACCAGCGGTTCAGCCTGCCACCGCGGATCGACAATAGGGCGTGAAGCCATCCAGCCGTGTTGCGTCCCACTCACAAAAAAGCGACTTGGGAAATGGAGCTCAGGGGCCCTGCACTTCCCAAACCTGCAGAGTTCTAAACGATAACTATCGCCCCAAAATATATTGAGGTCAGGCTACGAAGAGGCGCTGAACGCAAGGCAGAACTGCAGGAAACGGATGTCAACGGGTACATCGGAATGGCCCCGATAGCACATGAAAAGCGCCAGAACGTGGACAATGATGCGGTTGGCCAAAAAGGGCGTATGCGTTTTTTCCTGAATATATTCAGGAAAAAACGCATACGCCCTTTTTGGCCAACCAAGCAACCTGGGAGAGCAAATCAGCACTACAAAGAAATCTCTCGCCCCCCCCCCCCGGGGCAAAAGGGCCAGGCGAAAAAAGTCTAAAAACCAGAAAGGCAGGACAGCCCACGGAGTCAAGGGAGCCTTGTTAAGCTGATGGGCGGGATGTCAATGGCCAACAGCCAATCTTCACAAGTGTATCCTCTTTCCCAAACCATGTAAAACACAGAACCACAGAGCATAGGGCACTTCCACACATGGGCGTTGACCTTGGGAAAATGAAAAAATCAACCAGACACAGGGACCCCAAAGTTGAGGGCTGCTGTCTTGACAAGAACCTCCACTCCGGTACACGTTTCATATCCCAGGAAAGAGCCAAGTGGACAAAGACGAGTGGACAAGTGGACAAAGACAAGTGGACAAGTGGACAAGTGGTGCTACGTAGGTCCAATGGAGTGTCACTCAGCCATGAAATCCACGTCATGAGGCTGGTAGCAGCATCCTGAGTGGATTTAGGTACGATCATCCTCAGTGAAATAAGTCCCACAAAAAAAGAAACTTATGATATCACTTATCGAGGGAATGTAAAAATCGCTCCCCATGAACGGAATCCCCAAACAGAACAGAGTCACGCTTTTAGAAAACACACTTATGCCTGCTTCAGGGGAAAGGTGAGGTGCGGTGACGCATAAAACTCGAGTTTGAAATGAGCACAGATACCCTTCCGAAAACCGAATATGGAATGGACACGACCTACTCCTTGCTCAATCAACTGGACTCACCAGACCCTGTTCATCGCACAAGTATCTATCCGACTAGTAAGCATCTTAAAAGCTAAGTCTTGATATCTCTGTGTAAGTGCATCAAGTGTGTGTAAAGCGGCCTAAAACCAGCAGGGAAAATCAGCTCAGACCCATTCTGAGGATACATTTCCAACACAAAGAAGAAACAAGCAGGGCAAAACAGAGAGAAATTCTTCCAAAATGCGTTCAGGGACTGGCATGCAACCAGGATTGACCACATCTACAGCCCCAGCGGCAGAAGACATAAGGCTGGACACTCTTGGGGCTGAGACGATTGGTGAGGTTGGGAAAGCAAATGCAGACCCTTGAAAGGAATCCTGCGTGCTCCCCATTCCATGGCTCCCAACTCTCCAGGTTCAACGCAATCTTCCGACAGCGAAAGCACTCATTGGAAACCCAGCGGATGCTACACCGTGGGATCGGGAAAGCTTTCTGAAACTCACCTCAGTTTTCCTCTCCTGGTGCTCGTGTTCTCCATTCAGGCCCCCTTACTAACAATCTCCCCACTTGGAGACTCGGCGCCTTTCCATGCCTCTTTCGTACCGTCTGCAATTTGTCCGCAGGATGAACTGCAAGAGGGGGAACCAATGAGAGACTCGCTGGAGGTGTTTGGTCGGGCACATGTCACTCTCATTTCCCATCACGAAGAAGAATTCACCAGCGGTTCAGCCTGCCACCGCGGATCGACAATAGGGCGTGAAGCCATCCAGCCGTGTTGCGTCCCACTCACAAAAAAGCGACTTGGGAAATGGAGCTCAGGGGCCCTGCACTTCCCAAACCTGCAGAGTTCTAAACGATAACTATCGCCCCAAAATATATTGAGGTCAGGCTACGAAGAGGCGCTGAACGCAAGGCAGAACTGCAGGAAACGGATGTCAACGGGTACATCGGAATGGCCCCGATAGCACATGAAAAGCGCCAGAACGTGGACAATGATGCGGTTGGCCAAAAAGGGCGTATGCGTTTTTTCCTGAATATATTCAGGAAAAAACGCATACGCCCTTTTTGGCCAACCAAGCAACCTGGGAGAGCAAATCAGCACTACAAAGAAATCTCTCGCCCCCCCCCCGGGGGGCAAAAGGGCCAGGCGAAAAAAGTCTAAAAACCAGAAAGGCAGGACAGCCCACGGAGTCAAGGGAGCCTTGTTAAGCTGATGGGCGGGATGTCAATGGCCAACAGCCAATCTTCACAAGTGTATCCTCTTTCCCAAACCATGTAAAACACAGAACCACAGAGCATAGGGCACTTCCACACATGGGCGTTGACCTTGGGAAAATGAAAAAATCAACCAGACACAGGGACCCCAAAGTTGAGGGCTGCTGTCTTGACAAGAACCTCCACTCCGGTACACGTTTCATATCCCAGGAAAGAGCCAAGTGGACAAAGACGAGTGGACAAGTGGACAAAGACAAGTGGACAAGTGGACAAGTGGTGCTACGTAGGTCCAATGGAGTGTCACTCAGCCATGAAATCCACGTCATGAGGCTGGTAGCAGCATCCTGAGTGGATTTAGGTACGATCATCCTCAGTGAAATAAGTCCCACAAAAAAAGAAACTTATGATATCACTTATCGAGGGAATGTAAAAATCGCTCCCCATGAACGGAATCCCCAAACAGAACAGAGTCACGCTTTTAGAAAACACACTTATGCCTGCTTCAGGGGAAAGGTGAGGTGCGGTGACGCATAAAACTCGAGTTTGAAATGAGCACAGATACCCTTCCGAAAACCGAATATGGAATGGACACGACCTACTCCTTGCTCAATCAACTGGACTCACCAGACCCTGTTCATCGCACAAGTATCTATCCGACTAGTAAGCATCTTAAAAGCTAAGTCTTGATATCTCTGTGTAAGTGCATCAAGTGTGTGTAAAGCGGCCTAAAACCAGCAGGGAAAATCAGCTCAGACCCATTCTGAGGATACATTTCCAACACAAAGAAGAAACAAGCAGGGCAAAACAGAGAGAAATTCTTCCAAAATGCGTTCAGGGACTGGCATGCAACCAGGATTGACCACATCTACAGCCCCAGCGGCAGAAGACATAAGGCTGGACACTCTTGGGGCTGAGACGATTGGTGAGGTTGGGAAAGCAAATGCAGACCCTTGAAAGGAATCCTGCGTGCTCCCCATTCCATGGCTCCCAACTCTCCAGGTTCAACGCAATCTTCCGACAGCGAAAGCACTCATTGGAAACCCAGCGGATGCTACACCGTGGGATCGGGAAAGCTTTCTGAAACTCACCTCAGTTTTCCTCTCCTGGTGCTCGTGTTCTCCATTCAGGCCCCCTTACTAACAATCTCCCCACTTGGAGACTCGGCGCCTTTCCATGCCTCTTTCGTACCGTCTGCAATTTGTCCGCAGGATGAACTGCAAGAGGGGGAACCAATGAGAGACTCGCTGGAGGTGTTTGGTCGGGCACATGTCACTCTCATTTCCCATCACGAAGAAGAATTCACCAGCGGTTCAGCCTGCCACCGCGGATCGACAATAGGGCGTGAAGCCATCCAGCCGTGTTGCGTCCCACTCACAAAAAAGCGACTTGGGAAATGGAGCTCAGGGGCCCTGCACTTCCCAAACCTGCAGAGTTCTAAACGATAACTATCGCCCCAAAATATATTGAGGTCAGGCTACGAAGAGGCGCTGAACGCAAGGCAGAACTGCAGGAAACGGATGTCAACGGGTACATCGGAATGGCCCCGATAGCACATGAAAAGCGCCAGAACGTGGACAATGATGCGGTTGGCCAAAAAGGGCGTATGCGTTTTTTCCTGAATATATTCAGGAAAAAACGCATACGCCCTTTTTGGCCAACCAAGCAACCTGGGAGAGCAAATCAGCACTACAAAGAAATCTCTCGCCCCCCCCCCCCGGGGCAAAAGGGCCAGGCGAAAAAAGTCTAAAAACCAGAAAGGCAGGACAGCCCACGGAGTCAAGGGAGCCTTGTTAAGCTGATGGGCGGGATGTCAATGGCCAACAGCCAATCTTCACAAGTGTATCCTCTTTCCCAAACCATGTAAAACACAGAACCACAGAGCATAGGGCACTTCCACACATGGGCGTTGACCTTGGGAAAATGAAAAAATCAACCAGACACAGGGACCCCAAAGTTGAGGGCTGCTGTCTTGACAAGAACCTCCACTCCGGTACACGTTTCATATCCCAGGAAAGAGCCAAGTGGACAAAGACGAGTGGACAAGTGGACAAAGACAAGTGGACAAGTGGACAAGTGGTGCTACGTAGGTCCAATGGAGTGTCACTCAGCCATGAAATCCACGTCATGAGGCTGGTAGCAGCATCCTGAGTGGATTTAGGTACGATCATCCTCAGTGAAATAAGTCCCACAAAAAAAGAAACTTATGATATCACTTATCGAGGGAATGTAAAAATCGCTCCCCATGAACGGAATCCCCAAACAGAACAGAGTCACGCTTTTAGAAAACACACTTATGCCTGCTTCAGGGGAAAGGTGAGGTGCGGTGACGCATAAAACTCGAGTTTGAAATGAGCACAGATACCCTTCCGAAAACCGAATATGGAATGGACACGACCTACTCCTTGCTCAATCAACTGGACTCACCAGACCCTGTTCATCGCACAAGTATCTATCCGACTAGTAAGCATCTTAAAAGCTAAGTCTTGATATCTCTGTGTAAGTGCATCAAGTGTGTGTAAAGCGGCCTAAAACCAGCAGGGAAAATCAGCTCAGACCCATTCTGAGGATACATTTCCAACACAAAGAAGAAACAAGCAGGGCAAAACAGAGAGAAATTCTTCCAAAATGCGTTCAGGGACTGGCATGCAACCAGGATTGACCACATCTACAGCCCCAGCGGCAGAAGACATAAGGCTGGACACTCTTGGGGCTGAGACGATTGGTGAGGTTGGGAAAGCAAATGCAGACCCTTGAAAGGAATCCTGCGTGCTCCCCATTCCATGGCTCCCAACTCTCCAGGTTCAACGCAATCTTCCGACAGCGAAAGCACTCATTGGAAACCCAGCGGATGCTACACCGTGGGATCGGGAAAGCTTTCTGAAACTCACCTCAGTTTTCCTCTCCTGGTGCTCGTGTTCTCCATTCAGGCCCCCTTACTAACAATCTCCCCACTTGGAGACTCGGCGCCTTTCCATGCCTCTTTCGTACCGTCTGCAATTTGTCCGCAGGATGAACTGCAAGAGGGGGAACCAATGAGAGACTCGCTGGAGGTGTTTGGTCGGGCACATGTCACTCTCATTTCCCATCACGAAGAAGAATTCACCAGCGGTTCAGCCTGCCACCGCGGATCGACAATAGGGCGTGAAGCCATCCAGCCGTGTTGCGTCCCACTCACAAAAAAGCGACTTGGGAAATGGAGCTCAGGGGCCCTGCACTTCCCAAACCTGCAGAGTTCTAAACGATAACTATCGCCCCCAAATATATTGAGGTCAGGCTACGAAGAGGCGCTGAACGCAAGGCAGAACTGCAGGAAACGGATGTCAACGGGTACATCGGAATGGCCCCGATAGCACATGAAAAGCGCCAGAACGTGGACAATGATGCGGTTGGCCAAAAAGGGCGTATGCGTTTTTTCCTGAATATATTCAGGAAAAAACGCATACGCCCTTTTTGGCCAACCAAGCAACCTGGGAGAGCAAATCAGCACTACAAAGAAATCTCTCGCCCCCCCCCCCCGGGGCAAAAGGGCCAGGCGAAAAAAGTCTAAAAACCAGAAAGGCAGGACAGCCCACGGAGTCAAGGGAGCCTTGTTAAGCTGATGGGCGGGATGTCAATGGCCAACAGCCAATCTTCACAAGTGTATCCTCTTTCCCAAACCATGTAAAACACAGAACCACAGAGCATAGGGCACTTCCACACATGGGCGTTGACCTTGGGAAAATGAAAAAATCAACCAGACACAGGGACCCCAAAGTTGAGGGCTGCTGTCTTGACAAGAACCTCCACTCCGGTACACGTTTCATATCCCAGGAAAGAGCCAAGTGGACAAAGACGAGTGGACAAGTGGACAAAGACAAGTGGACAAGTGGACAAGTGGTGCTACGTAGGTCCAATGGAGTGTCACTCAGCCATGAAATCCACGTCATGAGGCTGGTAGCAGCATCCTGAGTGGATTTAGGTACGATCATCCTCAGTGAAATAAGTCCCACAAAAAAAGAAACTTATGATATCACTTATCGAGGGAATGTAAAAATCGCTCCCCATGAACGGAATCCCCAAACAGAACAGAGTCACGCTTTTAGAAAACACACTTATGCCTGCTTCAGGGGAAAGGTGAGGTGCGGTGACGCATAAAACTCGAGTTTGAAATGAGCACAGATACCCTTCCGAAAACCGAATATGGAATGGACACGACCTACTCCTTGCTCAATCAACTGGACTCACCAGACCCTGTTCATCGCACAAGTATCTATCCGACTAGTAAGCATCTTAAAAGCTAAGTCTTGATATCTCTGTGTAAGTGCATCAAGTGTGTGTAAAGCGGCCTAAAACCAGCAGGGAAAATCAGCTCAGACCCATTCTGAGGATACATTTCCGACACAAAGAAGAAACAAGCAGGGCAAAACAGAGAGAAATTCTTCCAAAATGCGTTCAGGGACTGGCATGCAACCAGGATTGACCACATCTACAGCCCCAGCGGCAGAAGACATAAGGCTGGACACTCTTGGGGCTGAGACGATTGGTGAGGTTGGGAAAGCAAATGCAGACCCTTGAAAGGAATCCTGCGTGCTCCCCATTCCATGGCTCCCAACTCTCCAGGTTCAACGCAATCTTCCGACAGCGAAAGCACTCATTGGAAACCCAGCGGATGCTACACCGTGGGATCGGGAAAGCTTTCTGAAACTCACCTCAGTTTTCCTCTCCTGGTGCTCGTGTTCTCCATTCAGGCCCCCTTACTAACAATCTCCCCACTTGGAGACTCGGCGCCTTTCCATGCCTCTTTCGTACCGTCTGCAATTTGTCCGCAGGATGAACTGCAAGAGGGGGAACCAATGAGAGACTCGCTGGAGGTGTTTGGTCGGGCACATGTCACTCTCATTTCCCATCACGAAGAAGAATTCACCAGCGGTTCAGCCTGCCACCGCGGATCGACAATAGGGCGTGAAGCCATCCAGCCGTGTTGCGTCCCACTCACAAAAAAGCGACTTGGGAAATGGAGCTCAGGGGCCCTGCACTTCCCAAACCTGCAGAGTTCTAAACGATAACTATCGCCCCAAAATATATTGAGGTCAGGCTACGAAGAGGCGCTGAACGCAAGGCAGAACTGCAGGAAACGGATGTCAACGGGTACATCGGAATGGCCCCGATAGCACATGAAAAGCGCCAGAACGTGGACAATGATGCGGTTGGCCAAAAAGGGCGTATGCGTTTTTTCCTGAATATATTCAGGAAAAAACGCATACGCCCTTTTTGGCCAACCAAGCAACCTGGGAGAGCAAATCAGCACTACAAAGAAATCTCTCGCCCCCCCCCCCGGGGCAAAAGGGCCAGGCGAAAAAAGTCTAAAAACCAGAAAGGCAGGACAGCCCACGGAGTCAAGGGAGCCTTGTTAAGCTGATGGGCGGGATGTCAATGGCCAACAGCCAATCTTCACAAGTGTATCCTCTTTCCCAAACCATGTAAAACACAGAACCACAGAGCATAGGGCACTTCCACACATGGGCGTTGACCTTGGGAAAATGAAAAAATCAACCAGACACAGGGACCCCAAAGTTGAGGGCTGCTGTCTTGACAAGAACCTCCACTCCGGTACACGTTTCATATCCCAGGAAAGAGCCAAGTGGACAAAGACGAGTGGACAAGTGGACAAAGACAAGTGGACAAGTGGACAAGTGGTGCTACGTAGGTCCAATGGAGTGTCACTCAGCCATGAAATCCACGTCATGAGGCTGGTAGCAGCATCCTGAGTGGATTTAGGTACGATCATCCTCAGTGAAATAAGTCCCACAAAAAAAGAAACTTATGATATCACTTATCGAGGGAATGTAAAAATCGCTCCCCATGAACGGAATCCCCAAACAGAACAGAGTCACGCTTTTAGAAAACACACTTATGCCTGCTTCAGGGGAAAGGTGAGGTGCGGTGACGCATAAAACTCGAGTTTGAAATGAGCACAGATACCCTTCCGAAAACCGAATATGGAATGGACACGACCTACTCCTTGCTCAATCAACTGGACTCACCAGACCCTGTTCATCGCACAAGTATCTATCCGACTAGTAAGCATCTTAAAAGCTAAGTCTTGATATCTCTGTGTAAGTGCATCAAGTGTGTGTAAAGCGGCCTAAAACCAGCAGGGAAAATCAGCTCAGACCCATTCTGAGGATACATTTCCAACACAAAGAAGAAACAAGCAGGGCAAAACAGAGAGAAATTCTTCCAAAATGCGTTCAGGGACTGGCATGCAACCAGGATTGACCACATCTACAGCCCCAGCGGCAGAAGACATAAGGCTGGACACTCTTGGGGCTGAGACGATTGGTGAGGTTGGGAAAGCAAATGCAGACCCTTGAAAGGAATCCTGCGTGCTCCCCATTCCATGGCTCCCAACTCTCCAGGTTCAACGCAATCTTCCGACAGCGAAAGCACTCATTGGAAACCCAGCGGATGCTACACCGTGGGATCGGGAAAGCTTTCTGAAACTCACCTCAGTTTTCCTCTCCTGGTGCTCGTGTTCTCCATTCAGGCCCCCTTACTAACAATCTCCCCACTTGGAGACTCGGCGCCTTTCCATGCCTCTTTCGTACCGTCTGCAATTTGTCCGCAGGATGAACTGCAAGAGGGGGAACCAATGAGAGACTCGCTGGAGGTGTTTGGTCGGGCACATGTCACTCTCATTTCCCATCACGAAGAAGAATTCACCAGCGGTTCAGCCTGCCACCGCGGATCGACAATAGGGCGTGAAGCCATCCAGCCGTGTTGCGTCCCACTCACAAAAAAGCGACTTGGGAAATGGAGCTCAGGGGCCCTGCACTTCCCAAACCTGCAGAGTTCTAAACGATAACTATCGCCCCAAAATATATTGAGGTCAGGCTACGAAGAGGCGCTGAACGCAAGGCAGAACTGCAGGAAACGGATGTCAACGGGTACATCGGAATGGCCCCGATAGCACATGAAAAGCGCCAGAACGTGGACAATGATGCGGTTGGCCAAAAAGGGCGTATGCGTTTTTTCCTGAATATATTCAGGAAAAAACGCATACGCCCTTTTTGGCCAACCAAGCAACCTGGGAGAGCAAATCAGCACTACAAAGAAATCTCTCGCCCCCCCACCCCGGGGCAAAAGGGCCAGGCGAAAAAAGTCTAAAAACCAGAAAGGCAGGACAGCCCACGGAGTCAAGGGAGCCTTGTTAAGCTGATGGGCGGGATGTCAATGGCCAACAGCCAATCTTCACAAGTGTATCCTCTTTCCCAAACCATGTAAAACACAGAACCACAGAGCATAGGGCACTTCCACACATGGGCGTTGACCTTGGGAAAATGAAAAAATCAACCAGACACAGGGACCCCAAAGTTGAGGGCTGCTGTCTTGACAAGAACCTCCACTCCGGTACACGTTTCATATCCCAGGAAAGAGCCAAGTGGACAAAGACGAGTGGACAAGTGGACAAAGACAAGTGGACAAGTGGACAAGTGGTGCTACGTAGGTCCAATGGAGTGTCACTCAGCCATGAAATCCACGTCATGAGGCTGGTAGCAGCATCCTGAGTGGATTTAGGTACGATCATCCTCAGTGAAATAAGTCCCACAAAAAAAGAAACTTATGATATCACTTATCGAGGGAATGTAAAAATCGCTCCCCATGAACGGAATCCCCAAACAGAACAGAGTCACGCTTTTAGAAAACACACTTATGCCTGCTTCAGGGGAAAGGTGAGGTGCGGTGACGCATAAAACTCGAGTTTGAAATGAGCACAGATACCCTTCCGAAAACCGAATATGGAATGGACACGACCTACTCCTTGCTCAATCAACTGGACTCACCAGACCCTGTTCATCGCACAAGTATCTATCCGACTAGTAAGCATCTTAAAAGCTAAGTCTTGATATCTCTGTGTAAGTGCATCAAGTGTGTGTAAAGCGGCCTAAAACCAGCAGGGAAAATCAGCTCAGACCCATTCTGAGGATACATTTCCAACACAAAGAAGAAACAAGCAGGGCAAAACAGAGAGAAATTCTTCCAAAATGCGTTCAGGGACTGGCATGCAACCAGGATTGACCACATCTACAGCCCCAGCGGCAGAAGACATAAGGCTGGACACTCTTGGGGCTGAGACGATTGGTGAGGTTGGGAAAGCAAATGCAGACCCTTGAAAGGAATCCTGCGTGCTCCCCATTCCATGGCTCCCAACTCTCCAGGTTCAACGCAATCTTCCGACAGCGAAAGCACTCATTGGAAACCCAGCGGATGCTACACCGTGGGATCGGGAAAGCTTTCTGAAACTCACCTCAGTTTTCCTCTCCTGGTGCTCGTGTTCTCCATTCAGGCCCCCTTACTAACAATCTCCCCACTTGGAGACTCGGCGCCTTTCCATGCCTCTTTCGTACCGTCTGCAATTTGTCCGCAGGATGAACTGCAAGAGGGGGAACCAATGAGAGACTCGCTGGAGGTGTTTGGTCGGGCACATGTCACTCTCATTTCCCATCACGAAGAAGAATTCACCAGCGGTTCAGCCTGCCACCGCGGATCGACAATAGGGCGTGAAGCCATCCAGCCGTGTTGCGTCCCACTCACAAAAAAGCGACTTGGGAAATGGAGCTCAGGGGCCCTGCACTTCCCAAACCTGCAGAGTTCTAAACGATAACTATCGCCCCAAAATATATTGAGGTCAGGCTACGAAGAGGCGCTGAACGCAAGGCAGAACTGCAGGAAACGGATGTCAACGGGTACATCGGAATGGCCCCGATAGCACATGAAAAGCGCCAGAACGTGGACAATGATGCGGTTGGCCAAAAAGGGCGTATGCGTTTTTTCCTGAATATATTCAGGAAAAAACGCATACGCCCTTTTTGGCCAACCAAGCAACCTGGGAGAGCAAATCAGCACTACAAAGAAATCTCTCGCCCCCCCCCCCGGGGCAAAAGGGCCAGGCGAAAAAAGTCTAAAAACCAGAAAGGCAGGACAGCCCACGGAGTCAAGGGAGCCTTGTTAAGCTGATGGGCGGGATGTCAATGGCCAACAGCCAATCTTCACAAGTGTATCCTCTTTCCCAAACCATGTAAAACACAGAACCACAGAGCATAGGGCACTTCCACACATGGGCGTTGACCTTGGGAAAATGAAAAAATCAACCAGACACAGGGACCCCAAAGTTGAGGGCTGCTGTCTTGACAAGAACCTCCACTCCGGTACACGTTTCATATCCCAGGAAAGAGCCAAGTGGACAAAGACGAGTGGACAAGTGGACAAAGACAAGTGGACAAGTGGACAAGTGGTGCTACGTAGGTCCAATGGAGTGTCACTCAGCCATGAAATCCACGTCATGAGGCTGGTAGCAGCATCCTGAGTGGATTTAGGTACGGTCATCCTCAGTGAAATAAGTCCCACAAAAAAAGAAACTTATGATATCACTTATCGAGGGAATGTAAAAATCGCTCCCCATGAACGGAATCCCCAAACAGAACAGAGTCACGCTTTTAGAAAACACACTTATGCCTGCTTCAGGGGAAAGGTGAGGTGCGGTGACGCATAAAACTCGAGTTTGAAATGAGCACAGATACCCTTCCGAAAACCGAATATGGAATGGACACGACCTACTCCTTGCTCAATCAACTGGACTCACCAGACCCTGTTCATCGCACAAGTATCTATCCGACTAGTAAGCATCTTAAAAGCTAAGTCTTGATATCTCTGTGTAAGTGCATCAAGTGTGTGTAAAGCGGCCTAAAACCAGCAGGGAAAATCAGCTCAGACCCATTCTGAGGATACATTTCCAACACAAAGAAGAAACAAGCAGGGCAAAACAGAGAGAAATTCTTCCAAAATGCGTTCAGGGACTGGCATGCAACCAGGATTGACCACATCTACAGCCCCAGCGGCAGAAGACATAAGGCTGGACACTCTTGGGGCTGAGACGATTGGTGAGGTTGGGAAAGCAAATGCAGACCCTTGAAAGGAATCCTGCGTGCTCCCCATTCCATGGCTCCCAACTCTCCAGGTTCAACGCAATCTTCCGACAGCGAAAGCACTCATTGGAAACCCAGCGGATGCTACACCGTGGGATCGGGAAAGCTTTCTGAAACTCACCTCAGTTTTCCTCTCCTGGTGCTCGTGTTCTCCATTCAGGCCCCCTTACTAACAATCTCCCCACTTGGAGACTCGGCGCCTTTCCATGCCTCTTTCGTACCGTCTGCAATTTGTCCGCAGGATGAACTGCAAGAGGGGGAACCAATGAGAGACTCGCTGGAGGTGTTTGGTCGGGCACATGTCACTCTCATTTCCCATCACGAAGAAGAATTCACCAGCGGTTCAGCCTGCCACCGCGGATCGACAATAGGGCGTGAAGCCATCCAGCCGTGTTGCGTCCCACTCACAAAAAAGCGACTTGGGAAATGGAGCTCAGGGGCCCTGCACTTCCCAAACCTGCAGAGTTCTAAACGATAACTATCGCCCCAAAATATATTGAGGTCAGGCTACGAAGAGGCGCTGAACGCAAGGCAGAACTGCAGGAAACGGATGTCAACGGGTACATCGGAATGGCCCCGATAGCACATGAAAAGCGCCAGAACGTGGACAATGATGCGGTTGGCCAAAAAGGGCGTATGCGTTTTTTCCTGAATATATTCAGGAAAAAACGCATACGCCCTTTTTGGCCAACCAAGCAACCTGGGAGAGCAAATCAGCACTACAAAGAAATCTCTCGCCCCCCCCCCCGGGGCAAAAGGGCCAGGCGAAAAAAGTCTAAAAACCAGAAAGGCAGGACAGCCCACGGAGTCAAGGGAGCCTTGTTAAGCTGATGGGCGGGATGTCAATGGCCAACAGCCAATCTTCACAAGTGTATCCTCTTTCCCAAACCATGTAAAACACAGAACCACAGAGCATAGGGCACTTCCACACATGGGCGTTGACCTTGGGAAAATGAAAAAATCAACCAGACACAGGGACCCCAAAGTTGAGGGCTGCTGTCTTGACAAGAACCTCCACTCCGGTACACGTTTCATATCCCAGGAAAGAGCCAAGTGGACAAAGACGAGTGGACAAGTGGACAAAGACAAGTGGACAAGTGGACAAGTGGTGCTACGTAGGTCCAATGGAGTGTCACTCAGCCATGAAATCCACGTCATGAGGCTGGTAGCAGCATCCTGAGTGGATTTAGGTACGATCATCCTCAGTGAAATAAGTCCCACAAAAATAGAAACTTATGATATCACTTATCGAGGGAATGTAAAAATCGCTCCCCATGAACGGAATCCCCAAACAGAACAGAGTCACGCTTTTAGAAAACACACTTATGCCTGCTTCAGGGGAAAGGTGAGGTGCGGTGACGCATAAAACTCGAGTTTGAAATGAGCACAGATACCCTTCCGAAAACCGAATATGGAATGGACACGACCTACTCCTTGCTCAATCAACTGGACTCACCAGACCCTGTTCATCGCACAAGTATCTATCCGACTAGTAAGCATCTTAAAAGCTAAGTCTTGATATCTCTGTGTAAGTGCATCAAGTGTGTGTAAAGCGGCCTAAAACCAGCAGGGAAAATCAGCTCAGACCCATTCTGAGGATACATTTCCAACACAAAGAAGAAACAAGCAGGGCAAAACAGAGAGAAATTCTTCCAAAATGCGTTCAGGGACTGGCATGCAACCAGGATTGACCACATCTACAGCCCCAGCGGCAGAAGACATAAGGCTGGACACTCTTGGGGCTGAGACGATTGGTGAGGTTGGGAAAGCAAATGCAGACCCTTGAAAGGAATCCTGCGTGCTCCCCATTCCATGGCTCCCAACTCTCCAGGTTCAACGCAATCTTCCGACAGCGAAAGCACTCATTGGAAACCCAGCGGATGCTACACCGTGGGATCGGGAAAGCTTTCTGAAACTCACCTCAGTTTTCCTCTCCTGGTGCTCGTGTTCTCCATTCAGGCCCCCTTACTAACAATCTCCCCACTTGGAGACTCGGCGCCTTTCCATGCCTCTTTCGTACCGTCTGCAATTTGTCCGCAGGATGAACTGCAAGAGGGGGAACCAATGAGAGACTCGCTGGAGGTGTTTGGTCGGGCACATGTCACTCTCATTTCCCATCACGAAGAAGAATTCACCAGCGGTTCAGCCTGCCACCGCGGATCGACAATAGGGCGTGAAGCCATCCAGCCGTGTTGCGTCCCACTCACAAAAAAGCGACTTGGGAAATGGAGCTCAGGGGCCCTGCACTTCCCAAACCTGCAGAGTTCTAAACGATAACTATCGCCCCAAAATATATTGAGCGCAGGCTACGAAGAGGCGCTGAACGCAAGGCAGAACTGCAGGAAACGGATGTCAACGGGTACATCGGAATGGCCCCGATAGCACATGAAAAGCGCCAGAACGTGGACAATGATGCGGTTGGCCAAAAAGGGCGTATGCGTTTTTTCCTGAATATATTCAGGAAAAAACGCATACGCCCTTTTTGGCCAACCAAGCAACCTGGGAGAGCAAATCAGCACTACAAAGAAATCTCTCGCCCCCCCCCCCGGGGCAAAAGGGCCAGGCGAAAAAAGTCTAAAAACCAGAAAGGCAGGACAGCCCACGGAGTCAAGGGAGCCTTGTTAAGCTGATGGGCGGGATGTCAATGGCCAACAGCCAATCTTCACAAGTGTATCCTCTTTCCCAAACCATGTAAAACACAGAACCACAGAGCATAGGGCACTTCCACACATGGGCGTTGACCTTGGGAAAATGAAAAAATCAACCAGACACAGGGACCCCAAAGTTGAGGGCTGCTGTCTTGACAAGAACCTCCACTCCGGTACACGTTTCATATCCCAGGAAAGAGCCAAGTGGACAAAGACGAGTGGACAAGTGGACAAAGACAAGTGGACAAGTGGACAAGTGGTGCTACGTAGGTCCAATGGAGTGTCACTCAGCCATGAAATCCACGTCATGAGGCTGGTAGCAGCATCCTGAGTGGATTTAGGTACGATCATCCTCAGTGAAATAAGTCCCACAAAAAAAGAAACTTATGATATCACTTATCGAGGGAATGTAAAAATCGCTCCCCATGAACGGAATCCCCAAACAGAACAGAGTCACGCTTTTAGAAAACACACTTATGCCTGCTTCAGGGGAAAGGTGAGGTGCGGTGACGCATAAAACTCGAGTTTGAAATGAGCACAGATACCCTTCCGAAAACCGAATATGGAATGGACACGACCTACTCCTTGCTCAATCAACTGGACTCACCAGACCCTGTTCATCGCACAAGTATCTATCCGACTAGTAAGCATCTTAAAAGCTAAGTCTTGATATCTCTGTGTAAGTGCATCAAGTGTGTGTAAAGCGGCCTAAAACCAGCAGGGAAAATCAGCTCAGACCCATTCTGAGGATACATTTCCAACACAAAGAAGAAACAAGCAGGGCAAAACAGAGAGAAATTCTTCCAAAATGCGTTCAGGGACTGGCATGCAACCAGGATTGACCACATCTACAGCCCCAGCGGCAGAAGACATAAGGCTGGACACTCTTGGGGCTGAGACGATTGGTGAGGTTGGGAAAGCAAATGCAGACCCTTGAAAGGAATCCTGCGTGCTCCCCATTCCATGGCTCCCAACTCTCCAGGTTCAACGCAATCTTCCGACAGCGAAAGCACTCATTGGAAACCCAGCGGATGCTACACCGTGGGATCGGGAAAGCTTTCTGAAACTCACCTCAGTTTTCCTCTCCTGGTGCTCGTGTTCTCCATTCAGGCCCCCTTAACTAACAATCTCCCCACTTGGAGACTCGGCGCCTTTCCATGCCTCTTTCGTACCGTCTGCAATTTGTCCGCAGGATGAACTGCAAGAGGGGGAACCAATGAGAGACTCGCTGGAGGTGTTTGGTCGGGCACATGTCACTCTCATTTCCCATCACGAAGAAGAATTCACCAGCGGTTCAGCCTGCCACCGCGGATCGACAATAGGGCGTGAAGCCATCCAGCCGTGTTGCGTCCCACTCACAAAAAAGCGACTTGGGAAATGGAGCTCAGGGGCCCTGCACTTCCCAAACCTGCAGAGTTCTAAACGATAACTATCGCCCCAAAATATATTGAGGTCAGGCTACGAAGAGGCGCTGAACGCAAGGCAGAACTGCAGGAAACGGATGTCAACGGGTACATCGGAATGGCCCCGATAGCACATGAAAAGCGCCAGAACGTGGACAATGATGCGGTTGGCCAAAAAGGGCGTATGCGTTTTTTCCTGAATATATTCAGGAAAAAACGCATACGCCCTTTTTGGCCAACCAAGCAACCTGGGAGAGCAAATCAGCACTACAAAGAAATCTCTCGCCCCCCCCCCCGGGGCAAAAGGGCCAGGCGAAAAAAGTCTAAAAACCAGAAAGGCAGGACAGCCCACGGAGTCAAGGGAGCCTTGTTAAGCTGATGGGCGGGATGTCAATGGCCAACAGCCAATCTTCACAAGTGTATCCTCTTTCCCAAACCATGTAAAACACAGAACCACAGAGCATAGGGCACTTCCACACATGGGCGTTGACCTTGGGAAAATGAAAAAATCAACCAGACACAGGGACCCCAAAGTTGAGGGCTGCTGTCTTGACAAGAACCTCCACTCCGGTACACGTTTCATATCCCAGGAAAGAGCCAAGTGGACAAAGACGAGTGGACAAGTGGACAAAGACAAGTGGACAAGTGGACAAGTGGTGCTACGTAGGTCCAATGGAGTGTCACTCAGCCATGAAATCCACGTCATGAGGCTGGTAGCAGCATCCTGAGTGGATTTAGGTACGGTCATCCTCAGTGAAATAAGTCCCACAAAAATAGAAACTTATGATATCACTTATCGAGGGAATGTAAAAATCGCTCCCCATGAACGGAATCCCCAAACAGAACAGAGTCACGCTTTTAGAAAACACACTTATGCCTGCTTCAGGGGAAAGGTGAGGTGCGGTGACGCATAAAACTCGAGTTTGAAATGAGCACAGATACCCTTCCGAAAACCGAATATGGAATGGACACGACCTACTCCTTGCTCAATCAACTGGACTCACCAGACCCTGTTCATCGCACAAGTATCTATCCGACTAGTAAGCATCTTAAAAGCTAAGTCTTGATATCTCTGTGTAAGTGCATCAAGTGTGTGTAAAGCGGCCTAAAACCAGCAGGGAAAATCAGCTCAGACCCATTCTGAGGATACATTTCCAACACAAAGAAGAAACAAGCACGGCAAAACAGAGAGAAATTCTTCCAAAATGCGTTCAGGGACTGGCATGCAACCAGGATTGACCACATCTACAGCCCCAGCGGCAGAAGACATAAGGCTGGACACTCTTGGGGCTGAGACGATTGGTGAGGTTGGGAAAGCAAATGCAGACCCTTGAAAGGAATCCTGCGTGCTCCCCATTCCATGGCTCCCAACTCTCCAGGTTCAACGCAATCTTCCGACAGCGAAAGCACTCATTGGAAACCCAGCGGATGCTACACCGTGGGATCGGGAAAGCTTTCTGAAACTCACCTCAGTTTTCCTCTCCTGGTGCTCGTGTTCTCCATTCAGGCCCCCTTACTAACAATCTCCCCACTTGGAGACTCGGCGCCTTTCCATGCCTCTTTCGTACCGTCTGCAATTTGTCCGCAGGATGAACTGCAAGAGGGGGAACCAATGAGAGACTCGCTGGAGGTGTTTGGTCGGGCACATGTCACTCTCATTTCCCATCACGAAGAAGAATTCACCAGCGGTTCAGCCTGCCACCGCGGATCGACAATAGGGCGTGAAGCCATCCAGCCGTGTTGCGTCCCACTCACAAAAAAGCGACTTGGGAAATGGAGCTCAGGGGCCCTGCACTTCCCAAACCTGCAGAGTTCTAAACGATAACTATCGCCCCAAAATATATTGAGGTCAGGCTACGAAGAGGCGCTGAACGCAAGGCAGAACTGCAGGAAACGGATGTCAACGGGTACATCGGAATGGCCCCGATAGCACATGAAAAGCGCCAGAACGTGGACAATGATGCGGTTGGCCAAAAAGGGCGTATGCGTTTTTTCCTGAATATATTCAGGAAAAAACGCATACGCCCTTTTTGGCCAACCAAGCAACCTGGGAGAGCAAATCAGCACTACAAAGAAATCTCTCGCCCCCCCCCCCGGGGCAAAAGGGCCAGGCGAAAAAAGTCTAAAAACCAGAAAGGCAGGACAGCCCACGGAGTCAAGGGAGCCTTGTTAAGCTGATGGGCGGGATGTCAATGGCCAACAGCCAATCTTCACAAGTGTATCCTCTTTCCCAAACCATGTAAAACACAGAACCACAGAGCATAGGGCACTTCCCCACATGGGCGTTGACCTTGGGAAAATGAAAAAATCAACCAGACACAGGGACCCCAAAGTTGAGGGCTGCTGTCTTGACAAGAACCTCCACTCCGGTACACGTTTCATATCCCAGGAAAGAGCCAAGTGGACAAAGACGAGTGGACAAGTGGACAAAGACAAGTGGACAAGTGGACAAGTGGTGCTACGTAGGTCCAATGGAGTGTCACTCAGCCATGAAATCCACGTCATGAGGCTGGTAGCAGCATCCTGAGTGGATTTAGGTACGATCATCCTCAGTGAAATAAGTCCCACAAAAAAAGAAACTTATGATATCACTTATCGAGGGAATGTAAAAATCGCTCCCCATGAACGGAATCCCCAAACAGAACAGAGTCACGCTTTTAGAAAACACACTTATGCCTGCTTCAGGGGAAAGGTGAGGTGCGGTGACGCATAAAACTCGAGTTTGAAATGAGCACAGATACCCTTCCGAAAACCGAATATGGAATGGACACGACCTACTCCTTGCTCAATCAACTGGACTCACCAGACCCTGTTCATCGCACAAGTATCTATCCGACTAGTAAGCATCTTAAAAGCTAAGTCTTGATATCTCTGTGTAAGTGCATCAAGTGTGTGTAAAGCGGCCTAAAACCAGCAGGGAAAATCAGCTCAGACCCATTCTGAGGATACATTTCCAACACAAAGAAGAAACAAGCAGGGCAAAACAGAGAGAAATTCTTCCAAAATGCGTTCAGGGACTGGCATGCAACCAGGATTGACCACATCTACAGCCCCAGCGGCAGAAGACATAAGGCTGGACACTCTTGGGGCTGAGACGATTGGTGAGGTTGGGAAAGCAAATGCAGACCCTTGAAAGGAATCCTGCGTGCTCCCCATTCCATGGCTCCCAACTCTCCAGGTTCAACGCAATCTTCCGACAGCGAAAGCACTCATTGGAAACCCAGCGGATGCTACACCGTGGGATCGGGAAAGCTTTCTGAAACTCACCTCAGTTTTCCTCTCCTGGTGCTCGTGTTCTCCATTCAGGCCCCCTTACTAACAATCTACCCACTTGGAGACTCGGCGCCTTTCCATGCCTCTTTCGTACCGTCTGCAATTTGTCCGCAGGATGAACTGCAAGAGGGGGAACCAATGAGAGACTCGCTGGAGGTGTTTGGTCGGGCACATGTCACTCTCATTTCCCATCACGAAGAAGAATTCACCAGCGGTTCAGCCTGCCACCGCGGATCGACAATAGGGCGTGAAGCCATCCAGCCGTGTTGCGTCCCACTCACAAAAAAGCGACTTGGGAAATGGAGCTCAGGGGCCCTGCACTTCCCAAACCTGCAGAGTTCTAAACGATAACTATCGCCCCAAAATATATTGAGGTCAGGCTACGAAGAGGCGCTGAACGCAAGGCAGAACTGCAGGAAACGGATGTCAACGGGTACATCGGAATGGCCCCGATAGCACATGAAAAGCGCCAGAACGTGGACAATGATGCGGTTGGCCAAAAAGGGCGTATGCGTTTTTTCCATATTCAGGAAAAAACGCATACGCCCTTTTTGGCCAACCAAGCAACCTGGGAGAGCAAATCAGCACTACAAAGAAATCTCTCGCCCCCCCCCCCCCCGGGGCAAAAGGGCCAGGCGAAAAAAGTCTAAAAACCAGAAAGGCAGGACAGCCCACGGAGTCAAGGGAGCCTTGTTAAGCTGATGGGCGGGATGTCAATGGCCAACAGCCAATCTTCACAAGTGTATCCTCTTTCCCAAACCATGTAAAACACAGAACCACAGAGCATAGGGCACTTCCACACATGGGCGTTGACCTTGGGAAAATGAAAAAATCAACCAGACACAGGGACCCCAAAGTTGAGGGCTGCTGTCTTGACAAGAACCTCCACTCCGGTACACGTTTCATATCCCAGGAAAGAGCCAAGTGGACAAAGACGAGTGGACAAGTGGACAAAGACAAGTGGACAAGTGGACAAGTGGTGCTACGTAGGTCCAATGGAGTGTCACTCAGCCATGAAATCCACGTCATGAGGCTGGTAGCAGCATCCTGAGTGGATTTAGGTACGATCATCCTCAGTGAAATAAGTCCCACAAAAAAAGAAACTTATGATATCACTTATCGAGGGAATGTAAAAATCGCTCCCCATGAACGGAATCCCCAAACAGAACAGAGTCACGCTTTTAGAAAACACACTTATGCCTGCTTCAGGGAAAAGGTGAGGTGCGGTGACGCATAAAACTCGAGTTTGAAATGAGCACAGATACCCTTCCGAAAACCGAATATGGAATGGACACGACCTACTCCTTGCTCAATCAACTGGACTCACCAGACCCTGTTCATCGCACAAGTATCTATCCGACTAGTAAGCATCTTAAAAGCTAAGTCTTGATATCTCTGTGTAAGTGCATCAAGTGTGTGTAAAGCGGCCTAAAACCAGCAGGGAAAATCAGCTCAGACCCATTCTGAGGATACATTTCCGACACAAAGAAGAAACAAGCACGGCAAAACAGAGAGAAATTCTTCCAAAATGCGTTCAGGGACTGGCATGCAACCAGGATTGACCACATCTACAGCCCCAGCGGCAGAAGACATAAGGCTGGACACTCTTGGGGCTGAGACGATTGGTGAGGTTGGGAAAGCAAATGCAGACCCTTGAAAGGAATCCTGCGTGCTCCCCATTCCATGGCTCCCAACTCTCCAGGTTCAACGCAATCTTCCGACAGCGAAAGCACTCATTGGAAACCCAGCGGATGCTACACCGTGGGATCAGGAAAGCTTTCTGAAACTCACCTCAGTTTTCCTCTCCTGGTGCTCGTGTTCTCCATTCAGGCCCCCTTACTAACAATCTCCCCACTTGGAGACTCGGCGCCTTTCCATGCCTCTTTCGTACCGTCTGCAATTTGTCCGCAGGATGAACTGCAAGAGGGGGAACCAATGAGAGACTCGCTGGAGGTGTTTGGTCGGGCACATGTCACTCTCATTTCCCATCACGAAGAAGAATTCACCAGCGGTTCAGCCTGCCACCGCGGATCGACAATAGGGCGTGAAGCCATCCAGCCGTGTTGCGTCCCACTCACAAAAAAGCGACTTGGGAAATGGAGCTCAGGGGCCCTGCACTTCCCAAACCTGCAGAGTTCTAAACGATAACTATCGCCCCAAAATATATTGAGGTCAGGCTACGAAGAGGCGCTGAACGCAAGGCAGAACTGCAGGAAACGGATGTCAACGGGTACATCGGAATGGCCCCGATAGCACATGAAAAGCGCCAGAACGTGGACAATGATGCGGTTGGCCAAAAAGGGCGTATGCGTTTTTTCCTGAATATATTCAGGAAAAAACGCATACGCCCTTTTTGGCCAACCAAGCAACCTGGGAGAGCAAATCAGCACTACAAAGAAATCTCTCGCCCCCCCCCCCGGGGCAAAAGGGCCAGGCGAAAAAAGTCTAAAAACCAGAAAGGCAGGACAGCCCACGGAGTCAAGGGAGCCTTGTTAAGCTGATGGGCGGGATGTCAATGGCCAACAGCCAATCTTCACAAGTGTATCCTCTTTCCCAAACCATGTAAAACACAGAACCACAGAGCATAGGGCACTTCCACACATGGGCGTTGACCTTGGGAAAATGAAAAAATCAACCAGACACAGGGACCCCAAAGTTGAGGGCTGCTGTCTTGACAAGAACCTCCACTCCGGTACACGTTTCATATCCCAGGAAAGAGCCAAGTGGACAAAGACGAGTGGACAAGTGGACAAAGACAAGTGGACAAGTGGACAAGTGGTGCTACGTAGGTCCAATGGAGTGTCACTCAGCCATGAAATCCACGTCATGAGGCTGGTAGCAGCATCCTGAGTGGATTTAGGTACGGTCATCCTCAGTGAAATAAGTCCCACAAAAATAGAAACTTATGATATCACTTATCGAGGGAATGTAAAAATCGCTCCCCATGAACGGAATCCCCAAACAGAACAGAGTCACGCTTTTAGAAAACACACTTATGCCTGCTTCAGGGGAAAGGTGAGGTGCGGTGACGCATAAAACTCGAGTTTGAAATGAGCACAGATACCCTTCCGAAAACCGAATATGGAATGGACACGACCTACTCCTTGCTCAATCAACTGGACTCACCAGACCCTGTTCATCGCACAAGTATCTATCCGACTAGTAAGCATCTTAAAAGCTAAGTCTTGATATCTCTGTGTAAGTGCATCAAGTGTGTGTAAAGCGGCCTAAAACCAGCAGGGAAAATCAGCTCAGACCCATTCTGAGGATACATTTCCAACACAAAGAAGAAACAAGCAGGGCAAAACAGAGAGAAATTCTTCCAAAATGCGTTCAGGGACTGGCATGCAACCAGGATTGACCACATCTACAGCCCCAGCGGCAGAAGACATAAGGCTGGACACTCTTGGGGCTGAGACGATTGGTGAGGTTGGGAAAGCAAATGCAGACCCTTGAAAGGAATCCTGCGTGCTCCCCATTCCATGGCTCCCAACTCTCCAGGTTCAACGCAATCTTCCGACAGCGAAAGCACTCATTGGAAACCCAGCGGATGCTACACCGTGGGATCGGGAAAGCTTTCTGAAACTCACCTCAGTTTTCCTCTCCTGGTGCTCGTGTTCTCCATTCAGGCCCCCTTACTAACAATCTCCCCACTTGGAGACTCGGCGCCTTTCCATGCCTCTTTCGTACCGTCTGCAATTTGTCCGCAGGATGAACTGCAAGAGGGGGAACCAATGAGAGACTCGCTGGAGGTGTTTGGTCGGGCACATGTCACTCTCATTTCCCATCACGAAGAAGAATTCACCAGCGGTTCAGCCTGCCACCGCGGATCGACAATAGGGCGTGAAGCCATCCAGCCGTGTTGCGTCCCACTCACAAAAAAGCGACTTGGGAAATGGAGCTCAGGGGCCCTGCACTTCCCAAACCTGCAGAGTTCTAAACGATAACTATCGCCCCAAAATATATTGAGGTCAGGCTACGAAGAGGCGCTGAACGCAAGGCAGAACTGCAGGAAACGGATGTCAACGGGTACATCGGAATGGCCCCGATAGCACATGAAAAGCGCCAGAACGTGGACAATGATGCGGTTGGCCAAAAAGGGCGTATGCGTTTTTTCCATATTCAGGAAAAAACGCATACGCCCTTTTTGGCCAACCAAGCAACCTGGGAGAGCAAATCAGCACTACAAAGAAATCTCTCGCCCCCCCCCCGGGGGCAAAAGGGCCAGGCGAAAAAAGTCTAAAAACCAGAAAGGCAGGACAGCCCACGGAGTCAAGGGAGCCTTGTTAAGCTGATGGGCGGGATGTCAATGGCCAACAGCCAATCTTCACAAGTGTATCCTCTTTCCCAAACCATGTAAAACACAGAACCACAGAGCATAGGGCACTTCCACACATGGGCGTTGACCTTGGGAAAATGAAAAAATCAACCAGACACAGGGACCCCAAAGTTGAGGGCTGCTGTCTTGACAAGAACCTCCACTCCGGTACACGTTTCATATCCCAGGAAAGAGCCAAGTGGACAAAGACGAGTGGACAAGTGGACAAAGACAAGTGGACAAGTGGACAAGTGGTGCTACGTAGGTCCAATGGAGTGTCACTCAGCCATGAAATCCACGTCATGAGGCTGGTAGCAGCATCCTGAGTGGATTTAGGTACGATCATCCTCAGTGAAATAAGTCCCACAAAAAAAGAAACTTATGATATCACTTATCGAGGGAATGTAAAAATCGCTCCCCATGAACGGAATCCCCAAACAGAACAGAGTCACGCTTTTAGAAAACACACTTATGCCTGCTTCAGGGGAAAGGTGAGGTGCGGTGACGCATAAAACTCGAGTTTGAAATGAGCACAGATACCCTTCCGAAAACCGAATATGGAATGGACACGACCTACTCCTTGCTCAATCAACTGGACTCACCAGACCCTGTTCATCGCACAAGTATCTATCCGACTAGTAAGCATCTTAAAAGCTAAGTCTTGATATCTCTGTGTAAGTGCATCAAGTGTGTGTAAAGCGGCCTAAAACCAGCAGGGAAAATCAGCTCAGACCCATTCTGAGGATACATTTCCAACACAAAGAAGAAACAAGCAGGGCAAAACAGAGAGAAATTCTTCCAAAATGCGTTCAGGGACTGGCATGCAACCAGGATTGACCACATCTACAGCCCCAGCGGCAGAAGACATAAGGCTGGACACTCTTGGGGCTGAGACGATTGGTGAGGTTGGGAAAGCAAATGCAGACCCTTGAAAGGAATCCTGCGTGCTCCCCATTCCATGGCTCCCAACTCTCCAGGTTCAACGCAATCTTCCGACAGCGAAAGCACTCATTGGAAACCCAGCGGATGCTACACCGTGGGATCGGGAAAGCTTTCTGAAACTCACCTCAGTTTTCCTCTCCTGGTGCTCGTGTTCTCCATTCAGGCCCCCTTACTAACAATCTCCCCACTTGGAGACTCGGCGCCTTTCCATGCCTCTTTCGTACCGTCTGCAATTTGTCCGCAGGATGAACTGCAAGAGGGGGAACCAATGAGAGACTCGCTGGAGGTGTTTGGTCGGGCACATGTCACTCTCATTTCCCATCACGAAGAAGAATTCACCAGCGGTTCAGCCTGCCACCCCGGATCGACAATAGGGCGTGAAGCCATCCAGCCGTGTTGCGTCCCACTCACAAAAAAGCGACTTGGGAAATGGAGCTCAGGGGCCCTGCACTTCCCAAACCTGCAGAGTTCTAAACGATAACTATCGCCCCAAAATATATTGAGGTCAGGCTACGAAGAGGCGCTGAACGCAAGGCAGAACTGCAGGAAACGGATGTCAACGGGTACATCGGAATGGCCCCGATAGCACATGAAAAGCGCCAGAACGTGGACAATGATGCGGTTGGCCAAAAAGGGCGTATGCGTTTTTTCCTGAATATATTCAGGAAAAAACGCATACGCCCTTTTTGGCCAACCAAGCAACCTGGGAGAGCAAATCAGCACTACAAAGAAATCTCTCGCCCCCCCCCCGGGGCAAAAGGGCCAGGCGAAAAAAGTCTAAAAACCAGAAAGGCAGGACAGCCCACGGAGTCAAGGGAGCCTTGTTAAGCTGATGGGCGGGATGTCAATGGCCAACAGCCAATCTTCACAAGTGTATCCTCTTTCCCAAACCATGTAAAACATAGAACCACAGAGCATAGGGCACTTCCACACATGGGCGTTGACCTTGGGAAAATGAAAAAATCAACCAGACACAGGGACCCCAAAGTTGAGGGCTGCTGTCTTGACAAGAACCTCCACTCCGGTACACGTTTCATATCCCAGGAAAGAGCCAAGTGGACAAAGACGAGTGGACAAGTGGACAAAGACAAGTGGACAAGTGGACAAGTGGTGCTACGTAGGTCCAATGGAGTGTCACTCAGCCATGAAATCCACGTCATGAGGCTGGTAGCAGCATCCTGAGTGGATTTAGGTACGATCATCCTCAGTGAAATAAGTCCCACAAAAAAAGAAACTTATGATATCACTTATCGAGGGAATGTAAAAATCGCTCCCCATGAACGGAATCCCCAAACAGAACAGAGTCACGCTTTTAGAAAACACACTTATGCCTGCTTCAGGGGAAAGGTGAGGTGCGGTGACGCATAAAACTCGAGTTTGAAATGAGCACAGATACCCTTCCGAAAACCGAATATGGAATGGACACGACCTACTCCTTGCTCAATCAACTGGACTCACCAGACCCTGTTCATCGCACAAGTATCTCTCCGACTAGTAAGCATCTTAAAAGCTAAGTCTTGATATCTCTGTGTAAGTGCATCAAGTGTGTGTAAAGCGGCCTAAAACCAGCAGGGAAAATCAGCTCAGACCCATTCTGAGGATACATTTCCAACACAAAGAAGAAACAAGCAGGGCAAAACAGAGAGAAATTCTTCCAAAATGCGTTCAGGGACTGGCATGCAACCAGGATTGACCACATCTACAGCCCCAGCGGCAGAAGACATAAGGCTGGACACTCTTGGGGCTGAGACGATTGGTGAGGTTGGGAAAGCAAATGCAGACCCTTGAAAGGAATCCTGCGTGCTCCCCATTCCATGGCTCCCAACTCTCCAGGTTCAACGCAATCTTCCGACAGCGAAAGCACTCATTGGAAACCCAGCGGTTGCTACACCGTGGGATCGGGAAAGCTTTCTGAAACTCACCTCAGTTTTCCTCTCCTGGTGCTCGTGTTCTCCATTCAGGCCCCCTTACTAACAATCTCCCCACTTGGAGACTCGGCGCCTTTCCATGCCTCTTTCGTACCGTCTGCAATTTGTCCGCAGGATGAACTGCAAGAGGGGGAACCAATGAGAGACTCGCTGGAGGTGTTTGGTCGGGCACATGTCACTCTCATTTCCCATCACGAAGAAGAATTCACCAGCGGTTCAGCCTGCAACCGCGGATCGACAATAGGGCGTGAAGCCATCCAGCCGTGTTGCGTCCCACTCACAAAAAAGCGACTTGGGAAATGGAGCTCAGGGGCCCTGCACTTCCCAAACCTGCAGAGTTCTAAACGATAACTATCGCCCCAAAATATATTGAGGTCAGGCTACGAAGAGGCGCTGAACGCAAGGCAGAACTGCAGGAAACGGATGTCAACGGGTACATCGGAATGGCCCCGATAGCACATGAAAAGCGCCAGAACGTGGACAATGATGCGGTTGGCCAAAAAGGGCGTATGCGTTTTTTCCTGAATATATTCAGGAAAAAACGCATACGCCCTTTTTGGCCAACCAAGCAACCTGGGAGAGCAAATCAGCACTACAAAGAAATCTCTCGCCCCCCCCCCCCCGGGGGCAAAAGGGCCAGGCGAAAAAAGTCTAAAAACCAGAAAGGCAGGACAGCCCACGGAGTCAAGGGAGCCTTGTTAAGCTGATGGGCGGGATGTCAATGGCCAACAGCCAATCTTCACAAGTGTATCCTCTTTCCCAAACCATGTAAAACACAGAACCACAGAGCATAGGGCACTTCCACACATGGGCGTTGACCTTGGGAAAATGAAAAAATCAACCAGACACAGGGACCCCAAAGTTGAGGGCTGCTGTCTTGACAAGAACCTCCACTCCGGTACACGTTTCATATCCCAGGAAAGAGCCAAGTGGACAAAGACGAGTGGACAAGTGGACAAAGACAAGTGGACAAGTGGACAAGTGGTGCTACGTAGGTCCAATGGAGTGTCACTCAGCCATGAAATCCACGTCATGAGGCTGGTAGCAGCATCCTGAGTGGATTTAGGTACGATCATCCTCAGTGAAATAAGTCCCACAAAAAAAGAAACTTATGATATCACTTATCGAGGGAATGTAAAAATCGCTCCCCATGAACGGAATCCCCAAACAGAACAGAGTCACGCTTTTAGAAAACACACTTATGCCTGCTTCAGGGGAAAGGTGAGGTGCGGTGACGCATAAAACTCGAGTTTGAAATGAGCACAGATACCCTTCCGAAAACCGAATATGGAATGGACACGACCTACTCCTTGCTCAATCAACTGGACTCACCAGACCCTGTTCATCGCACAAGTATCTATCCGACTAGTAAGCATCTTAAAAGCTAAGTCTTGATATCTCTGTGTAAGTGCATCAAGTGTGTGTAAAGCGGCCTAAAACCAGCAGGGAAAATCAGCTCAGACCCATTCTGAGGATACATTTCCAACACAAAGAAGAAACAAGCAGGGCAAAACAGAGAGAAATTCTTCCAAAATGCGTTCAGGGACTGGCATGCAACCAGGATTGACCACATCTACAGCCCCAGCGGCAGAAGACATAAGGCTGGACACTCTTGGGGCTGAGACGATTGGTGAGGTTGGGAAAGCAAATGCAGACCCTTGAAAGGAATCCTGCGTGCTCCCCATTCCATGGCTCCCAACTCTCCAGGTTCAACGCAATCTTCCGACAGCGAAAGCACTCATTGGAAACCCAGCGGATGCTACACCGTGGGATCGGGAAAGCTTTCTGAAACTCACCTCAGTTTTCCTCTCCTGGTGCTCGTGTTCTCCATTCAGGCCCCCTTAACTAACAATCTCCCCACTTGGAGACTCGGCGCCTTTCCATGCCTCTTTCGTACCGTCTGCAATTTGTCCGCAGGATGAACTGCAAGAGGGGGAACCAATGAGAGACTCGCTGGAGGTGTTTGGTCGGGCACATGTCACTCTCATTTCCCATCACGAAGAAGAATTCACCAGCGGTTCAGCCTGCCACCGCGGATCGACAATAGGGCGTGAAGCCATCCAGCCGTGTTGCGTCCCACTCACAAAAAAGCGACTTGGGAAATGGAGCTCAGGGGCCCTGCACTTCCCAAACCTGCAGAGTTCTAAACGATAACTATCGCCCCAAAATATATTGAGGTCAGGCTACGAAGAGGCGCTGAACGCAAGGCAGAACTGCAGGAAACGGATGTCAACGGGTACATCGGAATGGCCCCGATAGCACATGAAAAGCGCCAGAACGTGGACAATGATGCGGTTGGCCAAAAAGGGCGTATGCGTTTTTTCCTGAATATATTCAGGAAAAAACGCATACGCCCTTTTTGGCCAACCAAGCAACCTGGGAGAGCAAATCAGCACTACAAAGAAATCTCTCGCCCCCCCCCCCGGGGGCAAAAGGGCCAGGCGAAAAAAGTCTAAAAACCAGAAAGGCAGGACAGCCCACGGAGTCAAGGGAGCCTTGTTAAGCTGATGGGCGGGATGTCAATGGCCAACAGCCAATCTTCACAAGTGTATCCTCTTTCCCAAACCATGTAAAACACAGAACCACAGAGCATAGGGCACTTCCACACATGGGCGTTGACCTTGGGAAAATGAAAAAATCAACCAGACACAGGGACCCCAAAGTTGAGGGCTGCTGTCTTGACAAGAACCTCCACTCCGGTACACGTTTCATATCCCAGGAAAGAGCCAAGTGGACAAAGACGAGTGGACAAGTGGACAAAGACAAGTGGACAAGTGGACAAGTGGTGCTACGTAGGTCCAATGGAGTGTCACTCAGCCATGAAATCCACGTCATGAGGCTGGTAGCAGCATCCTGAGTGGATTTAGGTACGATCATCCTCAGTGAAATAAGTCCCACAAAAATAGAAACTTATGATATCACTTATCGAGGGAATGTAAAAATCGCTCCCCATGAACGGAATCCCCAAACAGAACAGAGTCACGCTTTTAGAAAACACACTTATGCCTGCTTCAGGGGAAAGGTGAGGTGCGGTGACGCATAAAACTCGAGTTTGAAATGAGCACAGATACCCTTCCGAAAACCGAATATGGAATGGACACGACCTACTCCTTGCTCAATCAACTGGACTCACCAGACCCTGTTCATCGCACAAGTATCTATCCGACTAGTAAGCATCTTAAAAGCTAAGTCTTGATATCTCTGTGTAAGTGCATCAAGTGTGTGTAAAGCGGCCTAAAACCAGCAGGGAAAATCAGCTCAGACCCATTCTGAGGATACATTTCCAACACAAAGAAGAAACAAGCAGGGCAAAACAGAGAGAAATTCTTCCAAAATGCGTTCAGGGACTGGCATGCAACCAGGATTGACCACATCTACAGCCCCAGCGGCAGAAGACATAAGGCTGGACACTCTTGGGGCTGAGACGATTGGTGAGGTTGGGAAAGCAAATGCAGACCCTTGAAAGGAATCCTGCGTGCTCCCCATTCCATGGCTCCCAACTCTCCAGGTTCAACGCAATCTTCCGACAGCGAAAGCACTCATTGGAAACCCAGCGGATGCTACACCGTGGGATCGGGAAAGCTTTCTGAAACTCACCTCAGTTTTCCTCTCCTGGTGCTCGTGTTCTCCATTCAGGCCCCCTTACTAACAATCTCCCCACTTGGAGACTCGGCGCCTTTCCATGCCTCTTTCGTACCGTCTGCAATTTGTCCGCAGGATGAACTGCAAGAGGGGGAACCAATGAGAGACTCGCTGGAGGTGTTTGGTCGGGCACATGTCACTCTCATTTCCCATCACGAAGAAGAATTCACCAGCGGTTCAGCCTGCCACCGCGGATCGACAATAGGGCGTGAAGCCATCCAGCCGTGTTGCGTCCCACTCACAAAAAAGCGACTTGGGAAATGGAGCTCAGGGGCCCTGCACTTCCCAAACCTGCAGAGTTCTAAACGAGAACTATCGCCCCAAAATATATTGAGGTCAGGCTACGAAGAGGCGCTGAACGCAAGGCAGAACTGCAGGAAACGGATGTCAACGGGTACATCGGAATGGCCCCGATAGCACATGAAAAGCGCCAGAACGTGGACAATGATGCGGTTGGCCAAAAAGGGCGTATGCGTTTTTTCCTGAATATATTCAGGAAAAAACGCATACGCCCTTTTTGGCCAACCAAGCAACCTGGGAGAGCAAATCAGCACTACAAAGAAATCTCTCGCCCCCCCCCCCCGGGGGCAAAAGGGCCAGGCGAAAAAAGTCTAAAAACCAGAAAGGCAGGACAGCCCACGGAGTCAAGGGAGCCTTGTTAAGCTGATGGGCGGGATGTCAATGGCCAACAGCCAATCTTCACAAGTGTATCCTCTTTCCCAAACCATGTAAAACACAGAACCACAGAGCATAGGGCACTTCCACACATGGGCGTTGACCTTGGGAAAATGAAAAAATCAACCAGACACAGGGACCCCAAAGTTGAGGGCTGCTGTCTTGACAAGAACCTCCACTCCGGTACACGTTTCATATCCCAGGAAAGAGCCAAGTGGACAAAGACGAGTGGACAAGTGGACAAAGACAAGTGGACAAGTGGACAAGTGGTGCTACGTAGGTCCAATGGAGTGTCACTCAGCCATGAAATCCACGTCATGAGGCTGGTAGCAGCATCCTGAGTGGATTTAGGTACGATCATCCTCAGTGAAATAAGTCCCACAAAAAAAGAAACTTATGATATCACTTATCGAGGGAATGTAAAAATCGCTCCCCATGAACGGAATCCCCAAACAGAACAGAGTCACGCTTTTAGAAAACACA
Source organism: Kogia breviceps (assembly GCF_026419965.1). Taxonomy (NCBI): domain Eukaryota; kingdom Metazoa; phylum Chordata; class Mammalia; order Artiodactyla; family Physeteridae; genus Kogia; species Kogia breviceps. The sequence goes on from NW_026711584.1 coordinate 405,371, forward strand.
CTTATGCCTGCTTCAGGGGAAAGGTGAGGTGCGGTGACGCATAAAACTCGAGTTTGAAATGAGCACAGATACCCTTCCGAAAACCGAATATGGAATGGACACGACCTACTCCTTGCTCAATCAACTGGACTCACCAGACCCTGTTCATCGCACAAGTATCTATCCGACTAGTAAGCATCTTAAAAGCTAAGTCTTGATATCTCTGTGTAAGTGCATCAAGTGTGTGTAAAGCGGCCTAAAACCAGCAGGGAAAATCAGCTCAGACCCATTCTGAGGATACATTTCCAACACAAAGAAGAAACAAGCAGGGCAAAACAGAGAGAAATTCTTCCAAAATGCGTTCAGGGACTGGCATGCAACCAGGATTGACCACATCTACAGCCCCAGCGGCAGAAGACATAAGGCTGGACACTCTTGGGGCTGAGACGATTGGTGAGGTTGGGAAAGCAAATGCAGACCCTTGAAAGGAATCCTGCGTGCTCCCCATTCCATGGCTCCCAACTCTCCAGGTTCAACGCAATCTTCCGACAGCGAAAGCACTCATTGGAAACCCAGCGGATGCTACACCGTGGGATCGGGAAAGCTTTCTGAAACTCACCGCAGTTTTCCTCTCCTGGTGCTCGTGTTCTCCATTCAGGCCCCCTTACTAACAATCTCCCCACTTGGAGACTCGGCGCCTTTCCATGCCTCTTTCGTACCGTCTGCAATTTGTCCGCAGGATGAACTGCAAGAGGGGGAACCAATGAGAGACTCGCTGGAGGTGTTTGGTCGGGCACATGTCACTCTCATTTCCCATCACGAAGAAGAATTCACCAGCGGTTCAGCCTGCCACCGCGGATCGACAATAGGGCGTGAAGCCATCCAGCCGTGTTGCGTCCCACTCACAAAAAAGCGACTTGGGAAATGGAGCTCAGGGGCCCTGCACTTCCCAAACCTGCAGAGTTCTAAACGATAACTATCGCCCCAAAATATATTGAGGTCAGGCTACGAAGAGGCGCTGAACGCAAGGCAGAACTGCAGGAAACGGATGTCAACGGGTACATCGGAATGGCCCCGATAGCACATGAAAAGCGCCAGAACGTGGACAATGATGCGGTTGGCCAAAAAGGGCGTATGCGTTTTTTCCTGAATATATTCAGGAAAAAACGCATACGCCCTTTTTGGCCAACCAAGCAACCTGGGAGAGCAAATCAGCACTACAAAGAAATCTCTCGCCCCCCCCCCCGGGGGCAAAAGGGCCAGGCGAAAAAAGTCTAAAAACCAGAAAGGCAGGACAGCCCACGGAGTCAAGGGAGCCTTGTTAAGCTGATGGGCGGGATGTCAATGGCCAACAGCCAATCTTCACAAGTGTATCCTCTTTCCCAAACCATGTAAAACACAGAACCACAGAGCATAGGGCACTTCCACACATGGGCGTTGACCTTGGGAAAATGAAAAAATCAACCAGACACAGGGACCCCAAAGTTGAGGGCTGCTGTCTTGACAAGAACCTCCACTCCGGTACACGTTTCATATCCCAGGAAAGAGCCAAGTGGACAAAGACGAGTGGACAAGTGGACAAAGACAAGTGGACAAGTGGACAAGTGGTGCTACGTAGGTCCAATGGAGTGTCACTCAGCCATGAAATCCACGTCATGAGGCTGGTAGCAGCATCCTGAGTGGATTTAGGTACGATCATCCTCAGTGAAATAAGTCCCACAAAAATAGAAACTTATGATATCACTTATCGAGGGAATGTAAAAATCGCTCCCCATGAACGGAATCCCCAAACAGAACAGAGTCACGCTTTTAGAAAACACACTTATGCCTGCTTCAGGGGAAAGGTGAGGTGCGGTGACGCATAAAACTCGAGTTTGAAATGAGCACAGATACCCTTCCGAAAACCGAATATGGAATGGACACGACCTACTCCTTGCTCAATCAACTGGACTCACCAGACCCTGTTCATCGCACAAGTATCTATCCGACTAGTAAGCATCTTAAAAGCTAAGTCTTGATATCTCTGTGTAAGTGCATCAAGTGTGTGTAAAGCGGCCTAAAACCAGCAGGGAAAATCAGCTCAGACCCATTCTGAGGATACATTTCCAACACAAAGAAGAAACAAGCAGGGCAAAACAGAGAGAAATTCTTCCAAAATGCGTTCAGGGACTGGCATGCAACCAGGATTGACCACATCTACAGCCCCAGCGGCAGAAGACATAAGGCTGGACACTCTTGGGGCTGAGACGATTGGTGAGGTTGGGAAAGCAAATGCAGACCCTTGAAAGGAATCCTGCGTGCTCCCCATTCCATGGCTCCCAACTCTCCAGGTTCAACGCAATCTTCCGACAGCGAAAGCACTCATTGGAAACCCAGCGGATGCTACACCGTGGGATCGGGAAAGCTTTCTGAAACTCACCTCAGTTTTCCTCTCCTGGTGCTCGTGTTCTCCATTCAGGCCCCCTTACTAACAATCTCCCCACTTGGAGACTCGGCGCCTTTCCATGCCTCTTTCGTACCGTCTGCAATTTGTCCGCAGGATGAACTGCAAGAGGGGGAACCAATGAGAGACTCGCTGGAGGTGTTTGGTCGGGCACATGTCACTCTCATTTCCCATCACGAAGAAGAATTCACCAGCGGTTCAGCCTGCCACCGCGGATCGACAATAGGGCGTGAAGCCATCCAGCCGTGTTGCGTCCCACTCACAAAAAAGCGACTTGGGAAATGGAGCTCAGGGGCCCTGCACTTCCCAAACCTGCAGAGTTCTAAACGATAACTATCGCCCCAAAATATATTGAGGTCAGGCTACGAAGAGGCGCTGAACGCAAGGCAGAACTGCAGGAAACGGATGTCAACGGGTACATCGGAATGGCCCCGATAGCACATGAAAAGCGCCAGAACGTGGACAATGATGCGGTTGGCCAAAAAGGGCGTATGCGTTTTTTCCTGAATATATTCAGGAAAAAACGCATACGCCCTTTTTGGCCAACCAAGCAACCTGGGAGAGCAAATCAGCACTACAAAGAAATCTCTCGCCCCCCCCCCGGGGGCAAAAGGGCCAGGCGAAAAAAGTCTAAAAACCAGAAAGGCAGGACAGCCCACGGAGTCAAGGGAGCCTTGTTAAGCTGATGGGCGGGATGTCAATGGCCAACAGCCAATCTTCACAAGTGTATCCTCTTTCCCAAACCATGTAAAACACAGAACCACAGAGCATAGGGCACTTCCACACATGGGCGTTGACCTTGGGAAAATGAAAAAATCAACCAGACACAGGGACCCCAAAGTTGAGGGCTGCTGTCTTGACAAGAACCTCCACTCCGGTACACGTTTCATATCCCAGGAAAGAGCCAAGTGGACAAAGACGAGTGGACAAGTGGACAAAGACAAGTGGACAAGTGGACAAGTGGTGCTACGTAGGTCCAATGGAGTGTCACTCAGCCATGAAATCCACGTCATGAGGCTGGTAGCAGCATCCTGAGTGGATTTAGGTACGATCATCCTCAGTGAAATAAGTCCCACAAAAATAGAAACTTATGATATCACTTATCGAGGGAATGTAAAAATCGCTCCCCATGAACGGAATCCCCAAACAGAACAGAGTCACGCTTTTAGAAAACACACTTATGCCTGCTTCAGGGGAAAGGTGAGGTGCGGTGACGCATAAAACTCGAGTTTGAAATGAGCACAGATACCCTTCCGAAAACCGAATATGGAATGGACACGACCTACTCCTTGCTCAATCAACTGGACTCACCAGACCCTGTTCATCGCACAAGTATCTATCCGACTAGTAAGCATCTTAAAAGCTAAGTCTTGATATCTCTGTGTAAGTGCATCAAGTGTGTGTAAAGCGGCCTAAAACCAGCAGGGAAAATCAGCTCAGACCCATTCTGAGGATACATTTCCAACACAAAGAAGAAACAAGCACGGCAAAACAGAGAGAAATTCTTCCAAAATGCGTTCAGGGACTGGCATGCAACCAGGATTGACCACATCTACAGCCCCAGCGGCAGAAGACATAAGGCTGGACACTCTTGGGGCTGAGACGATTGGTGAGGTTGGGAAAGCAAATGCAGACCCTTGAAAGGAATCCTGCGTGCTCCCCATTCCATGGCTCCCAACTCTCCAGGTTCAACGCAATCTTCCGACAGCGAAAGCACTCATTGGAAACCCAGCGGATGCTACACCGTGGGATCGGGAAAGCTTTCTGAAACTCACCTCAGTTTTCCTCTCCTGGTGCTCGTGTTCTCCATTCAGGCCCCCTTACTAACAATCTCCCCACTTGGAGACTCGGCGCCTTTCCATGCCTCTTTCGTACCGTCTGCAATTTGTCCGCAGGATGAACTGCAAGAGGGGGAACCAATGAGAGACTCGCTGGAGGTGTTTGGTCGGGCACATGTCACTCTCATTTCCCATCACGAAGAAGAATTCACCAGCGGTTCAGCCTGCCACCGCGGATCGACAATAGGGCGTGAAGCCATCCAGCCGTGTTGCGTCCCACTCACAAAAAAGCGACTTGGGAAATGGAGCTCAGGGGCCCTGCACTTCCCAAACCTGCAGAGTTCTAAACGATAACTATCGCCCCAAAATATATTGAGGTCAGGCTACGAAGAGGCGCTGAACGCAAGGCAGAACTGCAGGAAACGGATGTCAACGGGTACATCGGAATGGCCCCGATAGCACATGAAAAGCGCCAGAACGTGGACAATGATGCGGTTGGCCAAAAAGGGCGTATGCGTTTTTTCCTGAATATATTCAGGAAAAAACGCATACGCCCTTTTTGGCCAACCAAGCAACCTGGGAGAGCAAATCAGCACTACAAAGAAATCTCTCGCCCCCCCCCCCCCGGGGCAAAAGGGCCAGGCGAAAAAAGTCTAAAAACCAGAAAGGCAGGACAGCCCACGGAGTCAAGGGAGCCTTGTTAAGCTGATGGGCGGGATGTCAATGGCCAACAGCCAATCTTCACAAGTGTATCCTCTTTCCCAAACCATGTAAAACACAGAACCACAGAGCATAGGGCACTTCCACACATGGGCGTTGACCTTGGGAAAATGAAAAAATCAACCAGACACAGGGACCCCAAAGTTGAGGGCTGCTGTCTTGACAAGAACCTCCACTCCGGTACACGTTTCATATCCCAGGAAAGAGCCAAGTGGACAAAGACGAGTGGACAAGTGGACAAAGACAAGTGGACAAGTGGACAAGTGGTGCTACGTAGGTCCAATGGAGTGTCACTCAGCCATGAAATCCACGTCATGAGGCTGGTAGCAGCATCCTGAGTGGATTTAGGTACGATCATCCTCAGTGAAATAAGTCCCACAAAAAAAGAAACTTATGATATCACTTATCGAGGGAATGTAAAAATCGCTCCCCATGAACGGAATCCCCAAACAGAACAGAGTCACGCTTTTAGAAAACACACTTATGCCTGCTTCAGGGGAAAGGTGAGGTGCGGTGACGCATAAAACTCGAGTTTGAAATGAGCACAGATACCCTTCCGAAAACCGAATATGGAATGGACACGACCTACTCCTTGCTCAATCAACTGGACTCACCAGACCCTGTTCATCGCACAAGTATCTATCCGACTAGTAAGCATCTTAAAAGCTAAGTCTTGATATCTCTGTGTAAGTGCATCAAGTGTGTGTAAAGCGGCCTAAAACCAGCAGGGAAAATCAGCTCAGACCCATTCTGAGGATACATTTCCAACACAAAGAAGAAACAAGCAGGGCAAAACAGAGAGAAATTCTTCCAAAATGCGTTCAGGGACTGGCATGCAACCAGGATTGACCACATCTACAGCCCCAGCGGCAGAAGACATAAGGCTGGACACTCTTGGGGCTGAGACGATTGGTGAGGTTGGGAAAGCAAATGCAGACCCGTGAAAGGAATCCTGCGTGCTCCCCATTCCATGGCTCCCAACTCTCCAGGTTCAACGCAATCTTCCGACAGCGAAAGCACTCATTGGAAACCCAGCGGATGCTACACCGTGGGATCGGGAAAGCTTTCTGAAACTCACCTCAGTTTTCCTCTCCTGGTGCTCGTGTTCTCCATTCAGGCCCCCTTACTAACAATCTCCCCACTTGGAGACTCGGCGCCTTTCCATGCCTCTTTCGTACCGTCTGCAATTTGTCCGCAGGATGAACTGCAAGAGGGGGAACCAATGAGAGACTCGCTGGAGGTGTTTGGTCGGGCACATGTCACTCTCATTTCCCATCACGAAGAAGAATTCACCAGCGGTTCAGCCTGCCACCGCGGATCGACAATAGGGCGTGAAGCCATCCAGCCGTGTTGCGTCCCACTCACAAAAAAGCGACTTGGGAAATGGAGCTCAGGGGCCCTGCACTTCCCAAACCTGCAGAGTTCTAAACGATAACTATCGCCCCAAAATATATTGAGGTCAGGCTACGAAGAGGCGCTGAACGCAAGGCAGAACTGCAGGAAACGGATGTCAACGGGTACATCGGAATGGCCCCGATAGCACATGAAAAGCGCCAGAACGTGGACAATGATGCGGTTGGCCAAAAAGGGCGTATGCGTTTTTTCCATATTCAGGAAAAAACGCATACGCCCTTTTTGGCCAACCAAGCAACCTGGGAGAGCAAATCAGCACTACAAAGAAATCTCTCGCCCCCCCCCCCCCGGGGCAAAAGGGCCAGGCGAAAAAAGTCTAAAAACCAGAAAGGCAGGACAGCCCACGGAGTCAAGGGAGCCTTGTTAAGCTGATGGGCGGGATGTCAATGGCCAACAGCCAATCTTCACAAGTGTATCCTCTTTCCCAAACCATGTAAAACACAGAACCACAGAGCATAGGGCACTTCCACACATGGGCGTTGACCTTGGGAAAATGAAAAAATCAACCAGACACAGGGACCCCAAAGTTGAGGGCTGCTGTCTTGACAAGAACCTCCACTCCGGTACACGTTTCATATCCCAGGAAAGAGCCAAGTGGACAAAGACGAGTGGACAAGTGGACAAAGACAAGTGGACAAGTGGACAAGTGGTGCTACGTAGGTCCAATGGAGTGTCACTCAGCCATGAAATCCACGTCATGAGGCTGGTAGCAGCATCCTGAGTGGATTTAGGTACGATCATCCTCAGTGAAATAAGTCCCACAAAAATAGAAACTTATGATATCACTTATCGAGGGAATGTAAAAATCGCTCCCCATGAACGGAATCCCCAAACAGAACAGAGTCACGCTTTTAGAAAACACACTTATGCCTGCTTCAGGGGAAAGGTGAGGTGCGGTGACGCATAAAACTCGAGTTTGAAATGAGCACAGATACCCTTCCGAAAACCGAATATGGAATGGACACGACCTACTCCTTGCTCAATCAACTGGACTCACCAGACCCTGTTCATCGCACAAGTATCTATCCGACTAGTAAGCATCTTAAAAGCTAAGTCTTGATATCTCTGTGTAAGTGCATCAAGTGTGTGTAAAGCGGCCTAAAACCAGCAGGGAAAATCAGCTCAGACCCATTCTGAGGATACATTTCCAACACAAAGAAGAAACAAGCAGGGCAAAACAGAGAGAAATTCTTCCAAAATGCGTTCAGGGACTGGCATGCAACCAGGATTGACCACATCTACAGCCCCAGCGGCAGAAGACATAAGGCTGGACACTCTTGGGGCTGAGACGATTGGTGAGGTTGGGAAAGCAAATGCAGACCCGTGAAAGGAATCCTGCGTGCTCCCCATTCCATGGCTCCCAACTCTCCAGGTTCAACGCAATCTTCCGACAGCGAAAGCACTCATTGGAAACCCAGCGGATGCTACACCGTGGGATCGGGAAAGCTTTCTGAAACTCACCTCAGTTTTCCTCTCCTGGTGCTCGTGTTCTCCATTCAGGCCCCCTTACTAACAATCTACCCACTTGGAGACTCGGCGCCTTTCCATGCCTCTTTCGTACCGTCTGCAATTTGTCCGCAGGATGAACTGCAAGAGGGGGAACCAATGAGAGACTCGCTGGAGGTGTTTGGTCGGGCACATGTCACTCTCATTTCCCATCACGAAGAAGAATTCACCAGCGGTTCAGCCTGCCACCGCGGATCGACAATAGGGCGTGAAGCCATCCAGCCGTGTTGCGTCCCACTCACAAAAAAGCGACTTGGGAAATGGAGCTCAGGGGCCCTGCACTTCCCAAACCTGCAGAGTTCTAAACGATAACTATCGCCCCAAAATATATTGAGGTCAGGCTACGAAGAGGCGCTGAACGCAAGGCAGAACTGCAGGAAACGGATGTCAACGGGTACATCGGAATGGCCCCGATAGCACATGAAAAGCGCCAGAACGTGGACAATGATGCGGTTGGCCAAAAAGGGCGTATGCGTTTTTTCCTGAATATATTCAGGAAAAAACGCATACGCCCTTTTTGGCCAACCAAGCAACCTGGGAGAGCAAATCAGCACTACAAAGAAATCTCTCGCCCCCCCCCCGGGGGCAAAAGGGCCAGGCGAAAAAAGTCTAAAAACCAGAAAGGCAGGACAGCCCACGGAGTCAAGGGAGCCTTGTTAAGCTGATGGGCGGGATGTCAATGGCCAACAGCCAATCTTCACAAGTGTATCCTCTTTCCCAAACCATGTAAAACACAGAACCACAGAGCATAGGGCACTTCCACACATGGGCGTTGACCTTGGGAAAATGAAAAAATCAACCAGACACAGGGACCCCAAAGTTGAGGGCTGCTGTCTTGACAAGAACCTCCACTCCGGTACACGTTTCATATCCCAGGAAAGAGCCAAGTGGACAAAGACGAGTGGACAAGTGGACAAAGACAAGTGGACAAGTGGACAAGTGGTGCTACGTAGGTCCAATGGAGTGTCACTCAGCCATGAAATCCACGTCATGAGGCTGGTAGCAGCATCCTGAGTGGATTTAGGTACGATCATCCTCAGTGAAATAAGTCCCACAAAAATAGAAACTTATGATATCACTTATCGAGGGAATGTAAAAATCGCTCCCCATGAACGGAATCCCCAAACAGAACAGAGTCACGCTTTTAGAAAACACACTTATGCCTGCTTCAGGGGAAAGGTGAGGTGCGGTGACGCATAAAACTCGAGTTTGAAATGAGCACAGATACCCTTCCGAAAACCGAATATGGAATGGACACGACCTACTCCTTGCTCAATCAACTGGACTCACCAGACCCTGTTCATCGCACAAGTATCTATCCGACTAGTAAGCATCTTAAAAGCTAAGTCTTGATATCTCTGTGTAGGTGCATCAAGTGTGTGTAAAGCGGCCTAAAACCAGCAGGGAAAATCAGCTCAGACCCATTCTGAGGATACATTTCCAACACAAAGAAGAAACAAGCACGGCAAAACAGAGAGAAATTCTTCCAAAATGCGTTCAGGGACTGGCATGCAACCAGGATTGACCACATCTACAGCCCCAGCGGCAGAAGACATAAGGCTGGACACTCTTGGGGCTGAGACGATTGGTGAGGTTGGGAAAGCAAATGCAGACCCTTGAAAGGAATCCTGCGTGCTCCCCATTCCATGGCTCCCAACTCTCCAGGTTCAACGCAATCTTCCGACAGCGAAAGCACTCATTGGAAACCCAGCGGATGCTACACCGTGGGATCGGGAAAGCTTTCTGAAACTCACCTCAGTTTTCCTCTCCTGGTGCTCGTGTTCTCCATTCAGGCCCCCTTACTAACAATCTCCCCACTTGGAGACTCGGCGCCTTTCCATGCCTCTTTCGTACCGTCTGCAATTTGTCCGCAGGATGAACTGCAAGAGGGGGAACCAATGAGAGACTCGCTGGAGGTGTTTGGTCGGGCACATGTCACTCTCATTTCCCATCACGAAGAAGAATTCACCAGCGGTTCAGCCTGCCACCGCGGATCGACAATAGGGCGTGAAGCCATCCAGCCGTGTTGCGTCCCACTCACAAAAAAGCGACTTGGGAAATGGAGCTCAGGGGCCCTGCACTTCCCAAACCTGCAGAGTTCTAAACGATAACTATCGCCCCAAAATATATTGAGGTCAGGCTACGAAGAGGCGCTGAACGCAAGGCAGAACTGCAGGAAACGGATGTCAACGGGTACATCGGAATGGCCCCGATAGCACATGAAAAGCGCCAGAACGTGGACAATGATGCGGTTGGCCAAAAAGGGCGTATGCGTTTTTTCCTGAATATATTCAGGAAAAAACGCATACGCCCTTTTTGGCCAACCAAGCAACCTGGGAGAGCAAATCAGCACTACAAAGAAATCTCTCGCCCCCCCCCCCCCGGGGCAAAAGGGCCAGGCGAAAAAAGTCTAAAAACCAGAAAGGCAGGACAGCCCACGGAGTCAAGGGAGCCTTGTTAAGCTGATGGGCGGGATGTCAATGGCCAACAGCCAATCTTCACAAGTGTATCCTCTTTCCCAAACCATGTAAAACACAGAACCACAGAGCATAGGGCACTTCCACACATGGGCGTTGACCTTGGGAAAATGAAAAAATCAACCAGACACAGGGACCCCAAAGTTGAGGGCTGCTGTCTTGACAAGAACCTCCACTCCGGTACACGTTTCATATCCCAGGAAAGAGCCAAGTGGACAAAGACGAGTGGACAAGTGGACAAAGACAAGTGGACAAGTGGACAAGTGGTGCTACGTAGGTCCAATGGAGTGTCACTCAGCCATGAAATCCACGTCATGAGGCTGGTAGCAGCATCCTGAGTGGATTTAGGTACGATCATCCTCAGTGAAATAAGTCCCACAAAAAAAGAAACTTATGATATCACTTATCGAGGGAATGTAAAAATCGCTCCCCATGAACGGAATCCCCAAACAGAACAGAGTCACGCTTTTAGAAAACACACTTATGCCTGCTTCAGGGGAAAGGTGAGGTGCGGTGACGCATAAAACTCGAGTTTGAAATGAGCACAGATACCCTTCCGAAAACCGAATATGGAATGGACACGACCTACTCCTTGCTCAATCAACTGGACTCACCAGACCCTGTTCATCGCACAAGTATCTATCCGACTAGTAAGCATCTTAAAAGCTAAGTCTTGATATCTCTGTGTAAGTGCATCAAGTGTGTGTAAAGCGGCCTAAAACCAGCAGGGAAAATCAGCTCAGACCCATTCTGAGGATACATTTCCAACACAAAGAAGAAACAAGCAGGGCAAAACAGAGAGAAATTCTTCCAAAATGCGTTCAGGGACTGGCATGCAACCAGGATTGACCACATCTACAGCCCCAGCGGCAGAAGACATAAGGCTGGACACTCTTGGGGCTGAGACGATTGGTGAGGTTGGGAAAGCAAATGCAGACCCGTGAAAGGAATCCTGCGTGCTCCCCATTCCATGGCTCCCAACTCTCCAGGTTCAACGCAATCTTCCGACAGCGAAAGCACTCATTGGAAACCCAGCGGATGCTACACCGTGGGATCGGGAAAGCTTTCTGAAACTCACCTCAGTTTTCCTCTCCTGGTGCTCGTGTTCTCCATTCAGGCCCCCTTACTAACAATCTACCCACTTGGAGACTCGGCGCCTTTCCATGCCTCTTTCGTACCGTCTGCAATTTGTCCGCAGGATGAACTGCAAGAGGGGGAACCAATGAGAGACTCGCTGGAGGTGTTTGGTCGGGCACATGTCACTCTCATTTCCCATCACGAAGAAGAATTCACCAGCGGTTCAGCCTGCCACCGCGGATCGACAATAGGGCGTGAAGCCATCCAGCCGTGTTGCGTCCCACTCACAAAAAAGCGACTTGGGAAATGGAGCTCAGGGGCCCTGCACTTCCCAAACCTGCAGAGTTCTAAACGATAACTATCGCCCCAAAATATATTGAGGTCAGGCTACGAAGAGGCGCTGAACGCAAGGCAGAACTGCAGGAAACGGATGTCAACGGGTACATCGGAATGGCCCCGATAGCACATGAAAAGCGCCAGAACGTGGACAATGATGCGGTTGGCCAAAAAGGGCGTATGCGTTTTTTCCATATTCAGGAAAAAACGCATACGCCCTTTTTGGCCAACCAAGCAACCTGGGAGAGCAAATCAGCATTACAAAGAAATCTCTCGCCCCCCCCCCCCCGGGGCAAAAGGGCCAGGCGAAAAAAGTCTAAAAACCAGAAAGGCAGGACAGCCCACGGAGTCAAGGGAGCCTTGTTAAGCTGATGGGCGGGATGTCAATGGCCAACAGCCAATCTTCACAAGTGTATCCTCTTTCCCAAACCATGTAAAACACAGAACCACAGAGCATAGGGCACTTCCACACATGGGCGTTGACCTTGGGAAAATGAAAAAATCAACCAGACACAGGGACCCCAAAGTTGAGGGCTGCTGTCTTGACAAGAACCTCCACTCCGGTACACGTTTCATATCCCAGGAAAGAGCCAAGTGGACAAAGACGAGTGGACAAGTGGACAAAGACAAGTGGACAAGTGGACAAGTGGTGCTACGTAGGTCCAATGGAGTGTCACTCAGCCATGAAATCCACGTCATGAGGCTGGTAGCAGCATCCTGAGTGGATTTAGGTACGATCATCCTCAGTGAAATAAGTCCCACAAAAAAAGAAACTTATGATATCACTTATCGAGGGAATGTAAAAATCGCTCCCCATGAACGGAATCCCCAAACAGAACAGAGTCACGCTTTTAGAAAACACACTTATGCCTGCTTCAGGGAAAAGGTGAGGTGCGGTGACGCATAAAACTCGAGTTTGAAATGAGCACAGATACCCTTCCGAAAACCGAATATGGAATGGACACGACCTACTCCTTGCTCAATCAACTGGACTCACCAGACCCTGTTCATCGCACAAGTATCTATCCGACTAGTAAGCATCTTAAAAGCTAAGTCTTGATATCTCTGTGTAAGTGCATCAAGTGTGTGTAAAGCGGCCTAAAACCAGCAGGGAAAATCAGCTCAGACCCATTCTGAGGATACATTTCCGACACAAAGAAGAAACAAGCACGGCAAAACAGAGAGAAATTCTTCCAAAATGCGTTCAGGGACTGGCATGCAACCAGGATTGACCACATCTACAGCCCCAGCGGCAGAAGACATAAGGCTGGACACTCTTGGGGCTGAGACGATTGGTGAGGTTGGGAAAGCAAATGCAGACCCTTGAAAGGAATCCTGCGTGCTCCCCATTCCATGGCTCCCAACTCTCCAGGTTCAACGCAATCTTCCGACAGCGAAAGCACTCATTGGAAACCCAGCGGATGCTACACCGTGGGATCAGGAAAGCTTTCTGAAACTCACCTCAGTTTTCCTCTCCTGGTGCTCGTGTTCTCCATTCAGGCCCCCTTACTAACAATCTCCCCACTTGGAGACTCGGCGCCTTTCCATGCCTCTTTCGTACCGTCTGCAATTTGTCCGCAGGATGAACTGCAAGAGGGGGAACCAATGAGAGACTCGCTGGAGGTGTTTGGTCGGGCACATGTCACTCTCATTTCCCATCACGAAGAAGAATTCACCAGCGGTTCAGCCTGCCACCGCGGATCGACAATAGGGCGTGAAGCCATCCAGCCGTGTTGCGTCCCACTCACAAAAAAGCGACTTGGGAAATGGAGCTCAGGGGCCCTGCACTTCCCAAACCTGCAGAGTTCTAAACGATAACTATCGCCCCAAAATATATTGAGGTCAGGCTACGAAGAGGCGCTGAACGCAAGGCAGAACTGCAGGAAACGGATGTCAACGGGTACATCGGAATGGCCCCGATAGCACATGAAAAGCGCCAGAACGTGGACAATGATGCGCTTGGCCAAAAAGGGCGTATGCGTTTTTTCCTGAATATATTCAGGAAAAAACGCATACGCCCTTTTTGGCCAACCAAGCAACCTGGGAGAGCAAATCAGCACTACAAAGAAATCTCTCGCCCCCCCCCCCGGGGCAAAAGGGCCAGGCGAAAAAAGTCTAAAAACCAGAAAGGCAGGACAGCCCACGGAGTCAAGGGAGCCTTGTTAAGCTGATGGGCGGGATGTCAATGGCCAACAGCCAATCTTCACAAGTGTATCCTCTTTCCCAAACCATGTAAAACACAGAACCACAGAGCATAGGGCACTTCCACACATGGGCGTTGACCTTGGGAAAATGAAAAAATCAACCAGACACAGGGACCCCAAAGTTGAGGGCTGCTGTCTTGACAAGAACCTCCACTCCGGTACACGTTTCATATCCCAGGAAAGAGCCAAGTGGACAAAGACGAGTGGACAAGTGGACAAAGACAAGTGGACAAGTGGACAAGTGGTGCTACGTAGGTCCAATGGAGTGTCACTCAGCCATGAAATCCACGTCATGAGGCTGGTAGCAGCATCCTGAGTGGATTTAGGTACGATCATCCTCAGTGAAATAAGTCCCACAAAAAAAGAAACTTATGATATCACTTATCGAGGGAATGTAAAAATCGCTCCCCATGAACGGAATCCCCAAACAGAACAGAGTCACGCTTTTAGAAAACACACTTATGCCTGCTTCAGGGAAAAGGTGAGGTGCGGTGACGCATAAAACTCGAGTTTGAAATGAGCACAGATACCCTTCCGAAAACCGAATATGGAATGGACACGACCTACTCCTTGCTCAATCAACTGGACTCACCAGACCCTGTTCATCGCACAAGTATCTATCCGACTAGTAAGCATCTTAAAAGCTAAGTCTTGATATCTCTGTGTAAGTGCAGCAAGTGTGTGTAAAGCGGCCTAAAACCAGCAGGGAAAATCAGCTCAGACCCATTCTGAGGATACATTTCCAACACAAAGAAGAAACAAGCAGGGCAAAACAGAGAGAAATTCTTCCAAAATGCGTTCAGGGACTGGCATGCAACCAGGATTGACCACATCTACAGCCCCAGCGGCAGAAGACATAAGGCTGGACACTCTTGGGGCTGAGACGATTGGTGAGGTTGGGAAAGCAAATGCAGACCCTTGAAAGGAATCCTGCGTGCTCCCCATTCCATGGCTCCCAACTCTCCAGGTTCAACGCAATCTTCCGACAGCGAAAGCACTCATTGGAAACCCAGCGGATGCTACACCGTGGGATCGGGAAAGCTTTCTGAAACTCACCTCAGTTTTCCTCTCCTGGTGCTCGTGTTCTCCATTCAGGCCCCCTTACTAACAATCTCCCCACTTGGAGACTCGGCGCCTTTCCATGCCTCTTTCGTACCGTCTGCAATTTGTCCGCAGGATGAACTGCAAGAGGGGGAACCAATGAGAGACTCGCTGGAGGTGTTTGGTCGGGCACATGTCACTCTCATTTCCCATCACGAAGAAGAATTCACCAGCGGTTCAGCCTGCCACCGCGGATCGACAATAGGGCGTGAAGCCATCCAGCCGTGTTGCGTCCCACTCACAAAAAAGCGACTTGGGAAATGGAGCTCAGGGGCCCTGCACTTCCCAAACCTGCAGAGTTCTAAACGATAACTATCGCCCCAAAATATATTGAGGTCAGGCTACGAAGAGGCGCTGAACGCAAGGCAGAACTGCAGGAAACGGATGTCAACGGGTACATCGGAATGGCCCCGATAGCACATGAAAAGCGCCAGAACGTGGACAATGATGCGCTTGGCCAAAAAGGGCGTATGCGTTTTTTCCTGAATATATTCAGGAAAAAACGCATACGCCCTTTTTGGCCAACCAAGCAACCTGGGAGAGCAAATCAGCACTACAAAGAAATCTCTCGCCCCCCCCCCCGGGGCAAAAGGGCCAGGCGAAAAAAGTCTAAAAACCAGAAAGGCAGGACAGCCCACGGAGTCAAGGGAGCCTTGTTAAGCTGATGGGCGGGATGTCAATGGCCAACAGCCAATCTTCACAAGTGTATCCTCTTTCCCAAACCATGTAAAACACAGAACCACAGAGCATAGGGCACTTCCACACATGGGCGTTGACCTTGGGAAAATGAAAAAATCAACCAGACACAGGGACCCCAAAGTTGAGGGCTGCTGTCTTGACAAGAACCTCCACTCCGGTACACGTTTCATATCCCAGGAAAGAGCCAAGTGGACAAAGACGAGTGGACAAGTGGACAAAGACAAGTGGACAAGTGGACAAGTGGTGCTACGTAGGTCCAATGGAGTGTCACTCAGCCATGAAATCCACGTCATGAGGCTGGTAGCAGCATCCTGAGTGGATTTAGGTACGGTCATCCTCAGTGAAATAAGTCCCACAAAAATAGAAACTTATGATATCACTTATCGAGGGAATGTAAAAATCGCTCCCCATGAACGGAATCCCCAAACAGAACAGAGTCACGCTTTTAGAAAACACACTTATGCCTGCTTCAGGGGAAAGGTGAGGTGCGGTGACGCATAAAACTCGAGTTTGAAATGAGCACAGATACCCTTCCGAAAACCGAATATGGAATGGACACGACCTACTCCTTGCTCAATCAACTGGACTCACCAGACCCTGTTCATCGCACAAGTATCTATCCGACTAGTAAGCATCTTAAAAGCTAAGTCTTGATATCTCTGTGTAAGTGCATCAAGTGTGTGTAAAGCGGCCTAAAACCAGCAGGGAAAATCAGCTCAGACCCATTCTGAGGATACATTTCCAACACAAAGAAGAAACAAGCACGGCAAAACAGAGAGAAATTCTTCCAAAATGCGTTCAGGGACTGGCATGCAACCAGGATTGACCACATCTACAGCCCCAGCGGCAGAAGACATAAGGCTGGACACTCTTGGGGCTGAGACGATTGGTGAGGTTGGGAAAGCAAATGCAGACCCTTGAAAGGAATCCTGCGTGCTCCCCATTCCATGGCTCCCAACTCTCCAGGTTCAACGCAATCTTCCGACAGCGAAAGCACTCATTGGAAACCCAGCGGATGCTACACCGTGGGATCGGGAAAGCTTTCTGAAACTCACCTCAGTTTTCCTCTCCTGGTGCTCGTGTTCTCCATTCAGGCCCCCTTACTAACAATCTCCCCACTTGGAGACTCGGCGCCTTTCCATGCCTCTTTCGTACCGTCTGCAATTTGTCCGCAGGATGAACTGCAAGAGGGGGAACCAATGAGAGACTCGCTGGAGGTGTTTGGTCGGGCACATGTCACTCTCATTTCCCATCACGAAGAAGAATTCACCAGCGGTTCAGCCTGCCACCGCGGATCGACAATAGGGCGTGAAGCCATCCAGCCGTGTTGCGTCCCACTCACAAAAAAGCGACTTGGGAAATGGAGCTCAGGGGCCCTGCACTTCCCAAACCTGCAGAGTTCTAAACGATAACTATCGCCCCAAAATATATTGAGGTCAGGCTACGAAGAGGCGCTGAACGCAAGGCAGAACTGCAGGAAACGGATGTCAACGGGTACATCGGAATGGCCCCGATAGCACATGAAAAGCGCCAGAACGTGGACAATGATGCGGTTGGCCAAAAAGGGCGTATGCGTTTTTTCCTGAATATATTCAGGAAAAAACGCATACGCCCTTTTTGGCCAACCAAGCAACCTGGGAGAGCAAATCAGCACTACAAAGAAATCTCTCGCCCCCCCCCCCCGGGGCAAAAGGGCCAGGCGAAAAAAGTCTAAAAACCAGAAAGGCAGGACAGCCCACGGAGTCAAGGGAGCCTTGTTAAGCTGATGGGCGGGATGTCAATGGCCAACAGCCAATCTTCACAAGTGTATCCTCTTTCCCAAACCATGTAAAACACAGAACCACAGAGCATAGGGCACTTCCCCACATGGGCGTTGACCTTGGGAAAATGAAAAAATCAACCAGACACAGGGACCCCAAAGTTGAGGGCTGCTGTCTTGACAAGAACCTCCACTCCGGTACACGTTTCATATCCCAGGAAAGAGCCAAGTGGACAAAGACGAGTGGACAAGTGGACAAAGACAAGTGGACAAGTGGACAAGTGGTGCTACGTAGGTCCAATGGAGTGTCACTCAGCCATGAAATCCACGTCATGAGGCTGGTAGCAGCATCCTGAGTGGATTTAGGTACGATCATCCTCAGTGAAATAAGTCCCACAAAAAAAGAAACTTATGATATCACTTATCGAGGGAATGTAAAAATCGCTCCCCATGAACGGAATCCCCAAACAGAACAGAGTCACGCTTTTAGAAAACACACTTATGCCTGCTTCAGGGGAAAGGTGAGGTGCGGTGACGCATAAAACTCGAGTTTGAAATGAGCACAGATACCCTTCCGAAAACCGAATATGGAATGGACACGACCTACTCCTTGCTCAATCAACTGGACTCACCAGACCCTGTTCATCGCACAAGTATCTATCCGACTAGTAAGCATCTTAAAAGCTAAGTCTTGATATCTCTGTGTAAGTGCAGCAAGTGTGTGTAAAGCGGCCTAAAACCAGCAGGGAAAATCAGCTCAGACCCATTCTGAGGATACATTTCCAACACAAAGAAGAAACAAGCAGGGCAAAACAGAGAGAAATTCTTCCAAAATGCGTTCAGGGACTGGCATGCAACCAGGATTGACCACATCTACAGCCCCAGCGGCAGAAGACATAAGGCTGGACACTCTTGGGGCTGAGACGATTGGTGAGGTTGGGAAAGCAAATGCAGACCCGTGAAAGGAATCCTGCGTGCTCCCCATTCCATGGCTCCCAACTCTCCAGGTTCAACGCAATCTTCCGACAGCGAAAGCACTCATTGGAAACCCAGCGGATGCTACACCGTGGGATCGGGAAAGCTTTCTGAAACTCACCTCAGTTTTCCTCTCCTGGTGCTCGTGTTCTCCATTCAGGCCCCCTTACTAACAATCTCCCCACTTGGAGACTCGGCGCCTTTCCATGCCTCTTTCGTACCGTCTGCAATTTGTCCGCAGGATGAACTGCAAGAGGGGGAACCAATGAGAGACTCGCTGGAGGTGTTTGGTCGGGCACATGTCACTCTCATTTCCCATCACGAAGAAGAATTCACCAGCGGTTCAGCCTGCCACCGCGGATCGACAATAGGGCGTGAAGCCATCCAGCCGTGTTGCGTCCCACTCACAAAAAAGCGACTTGGGAAATGGAGCTCAGGGGCCCTGCACTTCCCAAACCTGCAGAGTTCTAAACGATAACTATCGCCCCAAAATATATTGAGGTCAGGCTACGAAGAGGCGCTGAACGCAAGGCAGAACTGCAGGAAACGGATGTCAACGGGTACATCGGAATGGCCCCGATAGCACATGAAAAGCGCCAGAACGTGGACAATGATGCGGTTGGCCAAAAAGGGCGTATGCGTTTTTTCCATATTCAGGAAAAAACGCATACGCCCTTTTTGGCCAACCAAGCAACCTGGGAGAGCAAATCAGCACTACAAAGAAATCTCTCGCCCCCCCCCCCCCCGGGGCAAAAGGGCCAGGCGAAAAAAGTCTAAAAACCAGAAAGGCAGGACAGCCCACGGAGTCAAGGGAGCCTTGTTAAGCTGATGGGCGGGATGTCAATGGCCAACAGCCAATCTTCACAAGTGTATCCTCTTTCCCAAACCATGTAAAACACAGAACCACAGAGCATAGGGCACTTCCACACATGGGCGTTGACCTTGGGAAAATGAAAAAATCAACCAGACACAGGGACCCCAAAGTTGAGGGCTGCTGTCTTGACAAGAACCTCCACTCCGGTACACGTTTCATATCCCAGGAAAGAGCCAAGTGGACAAAGACGAGTGGACAAGTGGACAAAGACAAGTGGACAAGTGGACAAGTGGTGCTACGTAGGTCCAATGGAGTGTCACTCAGCCATGAAATCCACGTCATGAGGCTGGTAGCAGCATCCTGAGTGGATTTAGGTACGATCATCCTCAGTGAAATAAGTCCCACAAAAAAAGAAACTTATGATATCACTTATCGAGGGAATGTAAAAATCGCTCCCCATGAACGGAATCCCCAAACAGAACAGAGTCACGCTTTTAGAAAACACACTTATGCCTGCTTCAGGGGAAAGGTGAGGTGCGGTGACGCATAAAACTCGAGTTTGAAATGAGCACAGATACCCTTCCGAAAACCGAATATGGAATGGACACGACCTACTCCTTGCTCAATCAACTGGACTCACCAGACCCTGTTCATCGCACAAGTATCTATCCGACTAGTAAGCATCTTAAAAGCTAAGTCTTGATATCTCTGTGTAAGTGCATCAAGTGTGTGTAAAGCGGCCTAAAACCAGCAGGGAAAATCAGCTCAGACCCATTCTGAGGATACATTTCCGACACAAAGAAGAAACAAGCACGGCAAAACAGAGAGAAATTCTTCCAAAATGCGTTCAGGGACTGGCATGCAACCAGGATTGACCACATCTACAGCCCCAGCGGCAGAAGACATAAGGCTGGACACTCTTGGGGCTGAGACGATTGGTGAGGTTGGGAAAGCAAATGCAGACCCTTGAAAGGAATCCTGCGTGCTCCCCATTCCATGGCTCCCAACTCTCCAGGTTCAACGCAATCTTCCGACAGCGAAAGCACTCATTGGAAACCCAGCGGATGCTACACCGTGGGATCAGGAAAGCTTTCTGAAACTCACCTCAGTTTTCCTCTCCTGGTGCTCGTGTTCTCCATTCAGGCCCCCTTACTAACAATCTCCCCACTTGGAGACTCGGCGCCTTTCCATGCCTCTTTCGTACCGTCTGCAATTTGTCCGCAGGATGAACTGCAAGAGGGGGAACCAATGAGAGACTCGCTGGAGGTGTTTGGTCGGGCACATGTCACTCTCATTTCCCATCACGAAGAAGAATTCACCAGCGGTTCAGCCTGCCACCGCGGATCGACAATAGGGCGTGAAGCCATCCAGCCGTGTTGCGTCCCACTCACAAAAAAGCGACTTGGGAAATGGAGCTCAGGGGCCCTGCACTTCCCAAACCTGCAGAGTTCTAAACGATAACTATCGCCCCAAAATATATTGAGGTCAGGCTACGAAGAGGCGCTGAACGCAAGGCAGAACTGCAGGAAACGGATGTCAACGGGTACATCGGAATGGCCCCGATAGCACATGAAAAGCGCCAGAACGTGGACAATGATGCGGTTGGCCAAAAAGGGCGTATGCGTTTTTTCCTGAATATATTCAGGAAAAAACGCATACGCCCTTTTTGGCCAACCAAGCAACCTGGGAGAGCAAATCAGCACTACAAAGAAATCTCTCGCCCCCCCCCCCGGGGCAAAAGGGCCAGGCGAAAAAAGTCTAAAAACCAGAAAGGCAGGACAGCCCACGGAGTCAAGGGAGCCTTGTTAAGCTGATGGGCGGGATGTCAATGGCCAACAGCCAATCTTCACAAGTGTATCCTCTTTCCCAAACCATGTAAAACACAGAACCACAGAGCATAGGGCACTTCCACACATGGGCGTTGACCTTGGGAAAATGAAAAAATCAACCAGACACAGGGACCCCAAAGTTGAGGGCTGCTGTCTTGACAAGAACCTCCACTCCGGTACACGTTTCATATCCCAGGAAAGAGCCAAGTGGACAAAGACGAGTGGACAAGTGGACAAAGACAAGTGGACAAGTGGACAAGTGGTGCTACGTAGGTCCAATGGAGTGTCACTCAGCCATGAAATCCACGTCATGAGGCTGGTAGCAGCATCCTGAGTGGATTTAGGTACGGTCATCCTCAGTGAAATAAGTCCCACAAAAATAGAAACTTATGATATCACTTATCGAGGGAATGTAAAAATCGCTCCCCATGAACGGAATCCCCAAACAGAACAGAGTCACGCTTTTAGAAAACACACTTATGCCTGCTTCAGGGGAAAGGTGAGGTGCGGTGACGCATAAAACTCGAGTTTGAAATGAGCACAGATACCCTTCCGAAAACCGAATATGGAATGGACACGACCTACTCCTTGCTCAATCAACTGGACTCACCAGACCCTGTTCATCGCACAAGTATCTATCCGACTAGTAAGCATCTTAAAAGCTAAGTCTTGATATCTCTGTGTAAGTGCATCAAGTGTGTGTAAAGCGGCCTAAAACCAGCAGGGAAAATCAGCTCAGACCCATTCTGAGGATACATTTCCAACACAAAGAAGAAACAAGCACGGCAAAACAGAGAGAAATTCTTCCAAAATGCGTTCAGGGACTGGCATGCAACCAGGATTGACCACATCTACAGCCCCAGCGGCAGAAGACATAAGGCTGGACACTCTTGGGGCTGAGACGATTGGTGAGGTTGGGAAAGCAAATGCAGACCCTTGAAAGGAATCCTGCGTGCTCCCCATTCCATGGCTCCCAACTCTCCAGGTTCAACGCAATCTTCCGACAGCGAAAGCACTCATTGGAAACCCAGCGGATGCTACACCGTGGGATCGGGAAAGCTTTCTGAAACTCACCTCAGTTTTCCTCTCCTGGTGCTCGTGTTCTCCATTCAGGCCCCCTTACTAACAATCTCCCCACTTGGAGACTCGGCGCCTTTCCATGCCTCTTTCGTACCGTCTGCAATTTGTCCGCAGGATGAACTGCAAGAGGGGGAACCAATGAGAGACTCGCTGGAGGTGTTTGGTCGGGCACATGTCACTCTCATTTCCCATCACGAAGAAGAATTCACCAGCGGTTCAGCCTGCCACCGCGGATCGACAATAGGGCGTGAAGCCATCCAGCCGTGTTGCGTCCCACTCACAAAAAAGCGACTTGGGAAATGGAGCTCAGGGGCCCTGCACTTCCCAAACCTGCAGAGTTCTAAACGATAACTATCGCCCCAAAATATATTGAGGTCAGGCTACGAAGAGGCGCTGAACGCAAGGCAGAACTGCAGGAAACGGATGTCAACGGGTACATCGGAATGGCCCCGATAGCACATGAAAAGCGCCAGAACGTGGACAATGATGCGGTTGGCCAAAAAGGGCGTATGCGTTTTTTCCTGAATATATTCAGGAAAAAACGCATACGCCCTTTTTGGCCAACCAAGCAACCTGGGAGAGCAAATCAGCACTACAAAGAAATCTCTCGCCCCCCCCCCCGGGGCAAAAGGGCCAGGCGAAAAAAGTCTAAAAACCAGAAAGGCAGGACAGCCCACGGAGTCAAGGGAGCCTTGTTAAGCTGATGGGCGGGATGTCAATGGCCAACAGCCAATCTTCACAAGTGTATCCTCTTTCCCAAACCATGTAAAACACAGAACCACAGAGCATAGGGCACTTCCACACATGGGCGTTGACCTTGGGAAAATGAAAAAATCAACCAGACACAGGGACCCCAAAGTTGAGGGCTGCTGTCTTGACAAGAACCTCCACTCCGGTACACGTTTCATATCCCAGGAAAGAGCCAAGTGGACAAAGACGAGTGGACAAGTGGACAAAGACAAGTGGACAAGTGGACAAGTGGTGCTACGTAGGTCCAATGGAGTGTCACTCAGCCATGAAATCCACGTCATGAGGCTGGTAGCAGCATCCTGAGTGGATTTAGGTACGATCATCCTCAGTGAAATAAGTCCCACAAAAAAAGAAACTTATGATATCACTTATCGAGGGAATGTAAAAATCGCTCCCCATGAACGGAATCCCCAAACAGAACAGAGTCACGCTTTTAGAAAACACACTTATGCCTGCTTCAGGGGAAAGGTGAGGTGCGGTGACGCATAAAACTCGAGTTTGAAATGAGCACAGATACCCTTCCGAAAACCGAATATGGAATGGACACGACCTACTCCTTGCTCAATCAACTGGACTCACCAGACCCTGTTCATCGCACAAGTATCTATCCGACTAGTAAGCATCTTAAAAGCTAAGTCTTGATATCTCTGTGTAAGTGCATCAAGTGTGTGTAAAGCGGCCTAAAACCAGCAGGGAAAATCAGCTCAGACCCATTCTGAGGATACATTTCCAACACAAAGAAGAAACAAGCAGGGCAAAACAGAGAGAAATTCTTCCAAAATGCGTTCAGGGACTGGCATGCAACCAGGATTGACCACATCTACAGCCCCAGCGGCAGAAGACATAAGGCTGGACACTCTTGGGGCTGAGACGATTGGTGAGGTTGGGAAAGCAAATGCAGACCCTTGAAAGGAATCCTGCGTGCTCCCCATTCCATGGCTCCCAACTCTCCAGGTTCAACGCAATCTTCCGACAGCGAAAGCACTCATTGGAAACCCAGCGGATGCTACACCGTGGGATCGGGAAAGCTTTCTGAAACTCACCTCAGTTTTCCTCTCCTGGTGCTCGTGTTCTCCATTCAGGCCCCCTTACTAACAATCTCCCCACTTGGAGACTCGGCGCCTTTCCATGCCTCTTTCGTACCGTCTGCAATTTGTCCGCAGGATGAACTGCAAGAGGGGGAACCAATGAGAGACTCGCTGGAGGTGTTTGGTCGGGCACATGTCACTCTCATTTCCCATCACGAAGAAGAATTCACCAGCGGTTCAGCCTGCCACCGCGGATCGACAATAGGGCGTGAAGCCATCCAGCCGTGTTGCGTCCCACTCACAAAAAAGCGACTTGGGAAATGGAGCTCAGGGGCCCTGCACTTCCCAAACCTGCAGAGTTCTAAACGATAACTATCGCCCCAAAATATATTGAGGTCAGGCTACGAAGAGGCGCTGAACGCAAGGCAGAACTGCAGGAAACGGATGTCAACGGGTACATCGGAATGGCCCCGATAGCACATGAAAAGCGCCAGAACGTGGACAATGATGCGGTTGGCCAAAAAGGGCGTATGCGTTTTTTCCTGAATATATTCAGGAAAAAACGCATACGCCCTTTTTGGCCAACCAAGCAACCTGGGAGAGCAAATCAGCACTACAAAGAAATCTCTCGCCCCCCCCCCCCGGGGCAAAAGGGCCAGGCGAAAAAAGTCTAAAAACCAGAAAGGCAGGACAGCCCACGGAGTCAAGGGAGCCTTGTTAAGCTGATGGGCGGGATGTCAATGGCCAACAGCCAATCTTCACAAGTGTATCCTCTTTCCCAAACCATGTAAAACACAGAACCACAGAGCATAGGGCACTTCCACACATGGGCGTTGACCTTGGGAAAATGAAAAAATCAACCAGACACAGGGACCCCAAAGTTGAGGGCTGCTGTCTTGACAAGAACCTCCACTCCGGTACACGTTTCATATCCCAGGAAAGAGCCAAGTGGACAAAGACGAGTGGACAAGTGGACAAAGACAAGTGGACAAGTGGACAAGTGGTGCTACGTAGGTCCAATGGAGTGTCACTCAGCCATGAAATCCACGTCATGAGGCTGGTAGCAGCATCCTGAGTGGATTTAGGTACGATCATCCTCAGTGAAATAAGTCCCACAAAAATAGAAACTTATGATATCACTTATCGAGGGAATGTAAAAATCGCTCCCCATGAACGGAATCCCCAAACAGAACAGAGTCACGCTTTTAGAAAACACACTTATGCCTGCTTCAGGGGAAAGGTGAGGTGCGGTGACGCATAAAACTCGAGTTTGAAATGAGCACAGATACCCTTCCGAAAACCGAATATGGAATGGACACGACCTACTCCTTGCTCAATCAACTGGACTCACCAGACCCTGTTCATCGCACAAGTATCTATCCGACTAGTAAGCATCTTAAAAGCTAAGTCTTGATATCTCTGTGTAAGTGCATCAAGTGTGTGTAAAGCGGCCTAAAACCAGCAGGGAAAATCAGCTCAGACCCATTCTGAGGATACATTTCCAACACAAAGAAGAAACAAGCAGGGCAAAACAGAGAGAAATTCTTCCAAAATGTGTTCAGGGACTGGCATGCAACCAGGATTGACCACATCTACAGCCCCAGCGGCAGAAGACATAAGGCTGGACACTCTTGGGGCTGAGACGATTGGTGAGGTTGGGAAAGCAAATGCAGACCCTTGAAAGGAATCCTGCGTGCTCCCCATTCCATGGCTCCCAACTCTCCAGGTTCAACGCAATCTTCCGACAGCGAAAGCACTCATTGGAAACCCAGCGGATGCTACACCGTGGGATCGGGAAAGCTTTCTGAAACTCACCTCAGTTTTCCTCTCCTGGTGCTCGTGTTCTCCATTCAGGCCCCCTTACTAACAATCTCCCCACTTGGAGACTCGGCGCCTTTCCATGCCTCTTTCGTACCGTCTGCAATTTGTCCGCAGGATGAACTGCAAGAGGGGGAACCAATGAGAGACTCGCTGGAGGTGTTTGGTCGGGCACATGTCACTCTCATTTCCCATCACGAAGAAGAATTCACCAGCGGTTCAGCCTGCCACCGCGGATCGACAATAGGGCGTGAAGCCATCCAGCCGTGTTGCGTCCCACTCACAAAAAAGCGACTTGGGAAATGGAGCTCAGGGGCCCTGCACTTCCCAAACCTGCAGAGTTCTAAACGATAACTATCGCCCCAAAATATATTGAGGTCAGGCTACGAAGAGGCGCTGAACGCAAGGCAGAACTGCAGGAAACGGATGTCAACGGGTACATCGGAATGGCCCCGATAGCACATGAAAAGCGCCAGAACGTGGACAATGATGCGGTTGGCCAAAAAGGGCGTATGCGTTTTTTCCTGAATATATTCAGGAAAAAACGCATACACCCTTTTTGGCCAACCAAGCAACCTGGGAGAGCAAATCAGCACTACAAAGAAATCTCTCGCCCCCCCCCCCGGGGCAAAAGGGCCAGGCGAAAAAAGTCTAAAAACCAGAAAGGCAGGACAGCCCACGGAGTCAAGGGAGCCTTGTTAAGCTGATGGGCGGGATGTCAATGGCCAACAGCCAATCTTCACAAGTGTATCCTCTTTCCCAAACCATGTAAAACACAGAACCACAGAGCATAGGGCACTTCCACACATGGGCGTTGACCTTGGGAAAATGAAAAAATCAACCAGACACAGGGACCCCAAAGTTGAGGGCTGCTGTCTTGACAAGAACCTCCACTCCGGTACACGTTTCATATCCCAGGAAAGAGCCAAGTGGACAAAGACGAGTGGACAAGTGGACAAAGACAAGTGGACAAGTGGACAAGTGGTGCTACGTAGGTCCAATGGAGTGTCACTCAGCCATGAAATCCACGTCATGAGGCTGGTAGCAGCATCCTGAGTGGATTTAGGTACGATCATCCTCAGTGAAATAAGTCCCACAAAAAAAGAAACTTATGATATCACTTATCGAGGGAATGTAAAAATCGCTCCCCATGAACGGAATCCCCAAACAGAACAGAGTCACGCTTTTAGAAAACACACTTATGCCTGCTTCAGGGGAAAGGTGAGGTGCGGTGACGCATAAAACTCGAGTTTGAAATGAGCACAGATACCCTTCCGAAAACCGAATATGGAATGGACACGACCTACTCCTTGCTCAATCAACTGGACTCACCAGACCCTGTTCATCGCACAAGTATCTATCCGACTAGTAAGCATCTTAAAAGCTAAGTCTTGATATCTCTGTGTAAGTGCATCAAGTGTGTGTAAAGCGGCCTAAAACCAGCAGGGAAAATCAGCTCAGACCCATTCTGAGGATACATTTCCAACACAAAGAAGAAACAAGCAGGGCAAAACAGAGAGAAATTCTTCCAAAATGCGTTCAGGGACTGGCATGCAACCAGGATTGACCACATCTACAGCCCCAGCGGCAGAAGACATAAGGCTGGACACTCTTGGGGCTGAGACGATTGGTGAGGTTGGGAAAGCAAATGCAGACCCTTGAAAGGAATCCTGCGTGCTCCCCATTCCATGGCTCCCAACTCTCCAGGTTCAACGCAATCTTCCGACAGCGAAAGCACTCATTGGAAACCCAGCGGATGCTACACCGTGGGATCGGGAAAGCTTTCTGAAACTCACCTCAGTTTTCCTCTCCTGGTGCTCGTGTTCTCCATTCAGGCCCCCTTACTAACAATCTCCCCACTTGGAGTCTCGGCGCCTTTCCATGCCTCTTTCGTACCGTCTGCAATTTGTCCGCAGGATGAACTGCAAGAGGGGGAACCAATGAGAGACTCGCTGGAGGTGTTTGGTCGGGCACATGTCACTCTCATTTCCCATCACGAAGAAGAATTCACCAGCGGTTCAGCCTGCCACCGCGGATCGACAATAGGGCGTGAAGCCATCCAGCCGTGTTGCGTCCCACTCACAAAAAAGCGACTTGGGAAATGGAGCTCAGGGGCCCTGCACTTCCCAAACCTGCAGAGTTCTAAACGATAACTATCGCCCCAAAATATATTGAGGTCAGGCTACGAAGAGGCGCTGAACGCAAGGCAGAACTGCAGGAAACGGATGTCAACGGGTACATCGGAATGGCCCCGATAGCACATGAAAAGCGCCAGAACGTGGACAATGATGCGGTTGGCCAAAAAGGGCGTATGCGT
Organism: Kogia breviceps; assembly: GCF_026419965.1. Classification (NCBI taxonomy): domain Eukaryota; kingdom Metazoa; phylum Chordata; class Mammalia; order Artiodactyla; family Physeteridae; genus Kogia; species Kogia breviceps. Next base: position 433,474 of record NW_026711584.1, read on the forward strand.
TTTTTCCTGAATATATTCAGGAAAAAACGCATACGCCCTTTTTGGCCAACCAAGCAACCTGGGAGAGCAAATCAGCACTACAAAGAAATCTCTCGCCCCCCCCCCCCCGGGGCAAAAGGGCCAGGCGAAAAAAGTCTAAAAACCAGAAAGGCAGGACAGCCCACGGAGTCAAGGGAGCCTTGTTAAGCTGATGGGCGGGATGTCAATGGCCAACAGCCAATCTTCACAAGTGTATCCTCTTTCCCAAACCATGTAAAACACAGAACCACAGAGCATAGGGCACTTCCACACATGGGCGTTGACCTTGGGAAAATGAAAAAATCAACCAGACACAGGGACCCCAAAGTTGAGGGCTGCTGTCTTGACAAGAACCTCCACTCCGGTACACGTTTCATATCCCAGGAAAGAGCCAAGTGGACAAAGACGAGTGGACAAGTGGACAAAGACAAGTGGACAAGTGGACAAGTGGTGCTACGTAGGTCCAATGGAGTGTCACTCAGCCATGAAATCCACGTCATGAGGCTGGTAGCAGCATCCTGAGTGGATTTAGGTACGATCATCCTCAGTGAAATAAGTCCCACAAAAAAAGAAACTTATGATATCACTTATCGAGGGAATGTAAAAATCGCTCCCCATGAACGGAATCCCCAAACAGAACAGAGTCACGCTTTTAGAAAACACACTTATGCCTGCTTCAGGGGAAAGGTGAGGTGCGGTGACGCATAAAACTCGAGTTTGAAATGAGCACAGATACCCTTCCGAAAACCGAATATGGAATGGACACGACCTACTCCTTGCTCAATCAACTGGACTCACCAGACCCTGTTCATCGCACAAGTATCTATCCGACTAGTAAGCATCTTAAAAGCTAAGTCTTGATATCTCTGTGTAAGTGCATCAAGTGTGTGTAAAGCGGCCTAAAACCAGCAGGGAAAATCAGCTCAGACCCATTCTGAGGATACATTTCCAACACAAAGAAGAAACAAGCAGGGCAAAACAGAGAGAAATTCTTCCAAAATGCGTTCAGGGACTGGCATGCAACCAGGATTGACCACATCTACAGCCCCAGCGGCAGAAGACATAAGGCTGGACACTCTTGGGGCTGAGACGATTGGTGAGGTTGGGAAAGCAAATGCAGACCCTTGAAAGGAATCCTGCGTGCTCCCCATTCCATGGCTCCCAACTCTCCAGGTTCAACGCAATCTTCCGACAGCGAAAGCACTCATTGGAAACCCAGCGGATGCTACACCGTGGGATCGGGAAAGCTTTCTGAAACTCACCTCAGTTTTCCTCTCCTGGTGCTCGTGTTCTCCATTCAGGCCCCCTTACTAACAATCTCCCCACTTGGAGACTCGGCGCCTTTCCATGCCTCTTTCGTACCGTCTGCAATTTGTCCGCAGGATGAACTGCAAGAGGGGGAACCAATGAGAGACTCGCTGGAGGTGTTTGGTCGGGCACATGTCACTCTCATTTCCCATCACGAAGAAGAATTCACCAGCGGTTCAGCCTGCCACCGCGGATCGACAATAGGGCGTGAAGCCATCCAGCCGTGTTGCGTCCCACTCACAAAAAAGCGACTTGGGAAATGGAGCTCAGGGGCCCTGCACTTCCCAAACCTGCAGAGTTCTAAACGATAACTATCGCCCCAAAATATATTGAGGTCAGGCTACGAAGAGGCGCTGAACGCAAGGCAGAACTGCAGGAAACGGATGTCAACGGGTACATCGGAATGGCCCCGATAGCACATGAAAAGCGCCAGAACGTGGACAATGATGCGGTTGGCCAAAAAGGGCGTATGCGTTTTTTCCTGAATATATTCAGGAAAAAACGCATACGCCCTTTTTGGCCAACCAAGCAACCTGGGAGAGCAAATCAGCACTACAAAGAAATCTCTCGCCCCCCCCCCCCCGGGGCAAAAGGGCCAGGCGAAAAAAGTCTAAAAACCAGAAAGGCAGGACAGCCCACGGAGTCAAGGGAGCCTTGTTAAGCTGATGGGCGGGATGTCAATGGCCAACAGCCAATCTTCACAAGTGTATCCTCTTTCCCAAACCATGTAAAACACAGAACCACAGAGCATAGGGCACTTCCACACATGGGCGTTGACCTTGGGAAAATGAAAAAATCAACCAGACACAGGGACCCCAAAGTTGAGGGCTGCTGTCTTGACAAGAACCTCCACTCCGGTACACGTTTCATATCCCAGGAAAGAGCCAAGTGGACAAAGACGAGTGGACAAGTGGACAAAGACAAGTGGACAAGTGGACAAGTGGTGCTACGTAGGTCCAATGGAGTGTCACTCAGCCATGAAATCCACGTCATGAGGCTGGTAGCAGCATCCTGAGTGGATTTAGGTACGATCATCCTCAGTGAAATAAGTCCCACAAAAAAAGAAACTTATGATATCACTTATCGAGGGAATGTAAAAATCGCTCCCCATGAACGGAATCCCCAAACAGAACAGAGTCACGCTTTTAGAAAACACACTTATGCCTGCTTCAGGGGAAAGGTGAGGTGCGGTGACGCATAAAACTCGAGTTTGAAATGAGCACAGATACCCTTCCGAAAACCGAATATGGAATGGACACGACCTACTCCTTGCTCAATCAACTGGACTCACCAGACCCTGTTCATCGCACAAGTATCTATCCGACTAGTAAGCATCTTAAAAGCTAAGTCTTGATATCTCTGTGTAAGTGCATCAAGTGTGTGTAAAGCGGCCTAAAACCAGCAGGGAAAATCAGCTCAGACCCATTCTGAGGATACATTTCCAACACAAAGAAGAAACAAGCAGGGCAAAACAGAGAGAAATTCTTCCAAAATGCGTTCAGGGACTGGCATGCAACCAGGATTGACCACATCTACAGCCCCAGCGGCAGAAGACATAAGGCTGGACACTCTTGGGGCTGAGACGATTGGTGAGGTTGGGAAAGCAAATGCAGACCCTTGAAAGGAATCCTGCGTGCTCCCCATTCCATGGCTCCCAACTCTCCAGGTTCAACGCAATCTTCCGACAGCGAAAGCACTCATTGGAAACCCAGCGGATGCTACACCGTGGGATCGGGAAAGCTTTCTGAAACTCACCTCAGTTTTCCTCTCCTGGTGCTCGTGTTCTCCATTCAGGCCCCCTTACTAACAATCTCCCCACTTGGAGACTCGGCGCCTTTCCATGCCTCTTTCGTACCGTCTGCAATTTGTCCGCAGGATGAACTGCAAGAGGGGGAACCAATGAGAGACTCGCTGGAGGTGTTTGGTCGGGCACATGTCACTCTCATTTCCCATCACGAAGAAGAATTCACCAGCGGTTCAGCCTGCCACCGCGGATCGACAATAGGGCGTGAAGCCATCCAGCCGTGTTGCGTCCCACTCACAAAAAAGCGACTTGGGAAATGGAGCTCAGGGGCCCTGCACTTCCCAAACCTGCAGAGTTCTAAACGATAACTATCGCCCCAAAATATATTGAGGTCAGGCTACGAAGAGGCGCTGAACGCAAGGCAGAACTGCAGGAAACGGATGTCAACGGGTACATCGGAATGGCCCCGATAGCACATGAAAAGCGCCAGAACGTGGACAATGATGCGGTTGGCCAAAAAGGGCGTATGCGTTTTTTCCTGAATATATTCAGGAAAAAACGCATACGCCCTTTTTGGCCAACCAAGCAACCTGGGAGAGCAAATCAGCACTACAAAGAAATCTCTCGCCCCCCCCCCGGGGGCAAAAGGGCCAGGCGAAAAAAGTCTAAAAACCAGAAAGGCAGGACAGCCCACGGAGTCAAGGGAGCCTTGTTAAGCTGATGGGCGGGATGTCAATGGCCAACAGCCAATCTTCACAAGTGTATCCTCTTTCCCAAACCATGTAAAACACAGAACCACAGAGCATAGGGCACTTCCACACATGGGCGTTGACCTTGGGAAAATGAAAAAATCAACCAGACACAGGGACCCCAAAGTTGAGGGCTGCTGTCTTGACAAGAACCTCCACTCCGGTACACGTTTCATATCCCAGGAAAGAGCCAAGTGGACAAAGACGAGTGGACAAGTGGACAAAGACAAGTGGACAAGTGGACAAGTGGTGCTACGTAGGTCCAATGGAGTGTCACTCAGCCATGAAATCCACGTCATGAGGCTGGTAGCAGCATCCTGAGTGGATTTAGGTACGATCATCCTCAGTGAAATAAGTCCCACAAAAATAGAAACTTATGATATCACTTATCGAGGGAATGTAAAAATCGCTCCCCATGAACGGAATCCCCAAACAGAACAGAGTCACGCTTTTAGAAAACACACTTATGCCTGCTTCAGGGGAAAGGTGAGGTGCGGTGACGCATAAAACTCGAGTTTGAAATGAGCACAGATACCCTTCCGAAAACCGAATATGGAATGGACACGACCTACTCCTTGCTCAATCAACTGGACTCACCAGACCCTGTTCATCGCACAAGTATCTATCCGACTAGTAAGCATCTTAAAAGCTAAGTCTTGATATCTCTGTGTAAGTGCATCAAGTGTGTGTAAAGCGGCCTAAAACCAGCAGGGAAAATCAGCTCAGACCCATTCTGAGGATACATTTCCAACACAAAGAAGAAACAAGCAGGGCAAAACAGAGAGAAATTCTTCCAAAATGCGTTCAGGGACTGGCATGCAACCAGGATTGACCATATCTACAGCCCCAGCGGCAGAAGACATAAGGCTGGACACTCTTGGGGCTGAGACGATTGGTGAGGTTGGGAAAGCAAATGCAGACCCTTGAAAGGAATCCTGCGTGCTCCCCATTCCATGGCTCCCAACTCTCCAGGTTCAACGCAATCTTCCGACAGCGAAAGCACTCATTGGAAACCCAGCGGATGCTACACCGTGGGATCGGGAAAGCTTTCTGAAACTCACCTCAGTTTTCCTCTCCTGGTGCTCGTGTTCTCCATTCAGGCCCCCTTACTAACAATCTCCCCACTTGGAAACTCGGCGCCTTTCCATGCCTCTTTCGTACCGTCTGCAATTTGTCCGCAGGATGAACTGCAAGAGGGGGAACCAATGAGAGACTCGCTGGAGGTGTTTGGTCGGGCACATGTCACTCTCATTTCCCATCACGAAGAAGAATTCACCAGCGGTTCAGCCTGCCACCGCGGATCGACAATAGGGCGTGAAGCCATCCAGCCGTGTTGCGTCCCACTCACAAAAAAGCGACTTGGGAAATGGAGCTCAGGGGCCCTGCACTTCCCAAACCTGCAGAGTTCTAAACGATAACTATCGCCCCAAAATATATTGAGGTCAGGCTACGAAGAGGCGCTGAACGCAAGGCAGAACTGCAGGAAACGGATGTCAACGGGTACATCGGAATGGCCCCGATAGCACATGAAAAGCGCCAGAACGTGGACAATGATGCGGTTGGCCAAAAAGGGCGTATGCGTTTTTTCCTGAATATATTCAGGAAAAAACGCATACGCCCTTTTTGGCCAACCAAGCAACCTGGGAGAGCAAATCAGCACTACAAAGAAATCTCTCGCCCCCCCCCCGGGGGCAAAAGGGCCAGGCGAAAAAAGTCTAAAAACCAGAAAGGCAGGACAGCCCACGGAGTCAAGGGAGCCTTGTTAAGCTGATGGGCGGGATGTCAATGGCCAACAGCCAATCTTCACAAGTGTATCCTCTTTCCCAAACCATGTAAAACACAGAACCACAGAGCATAGGGCACTTCCACACATGGGCGTTGACCTTGGGAAAATGAAAAAATCAACCAGACACAGGGACCCCAAAGTTGAGGGCTGCTGTCTTGACAAGAACCTCCACTCCGGTACACGTTTCATATCCCAGGAAAGAGCCAAGTGGACAAAGACGAGTGGACAAGTGGACAAAGACAAGTGGACAAGTGGACAAGTGGTGCTACGTAGGTCCAATGGAGTGTCACTCAGCCATGAAATCCACGTCATGAGGCTGGTAGCAGCATCCTGAGTGGATTTAGGTACGATCATCCTCAGTGAAATAAGTCCCACAAAAATAGAAACTTATGATATCACTTATCGAGGGAATGTAAAAATCGCTCCCCATGAACGGAATCCCCAAACAGAACAGAGTCACGCTTTTAGAAAACACACTTATGCCTGCTTCAGGGGAAAGGTGAGGTGCGGTGACGCATAAAACTCGAGTTTGAAATGAGCACAGATACCCTTCCGAAAACCGAATATGGAATGGACACGACCTACTCCTTGCTCAATCAACTGGACTCACCAGACCCTGTTCATCGCACAAGTATCTATCCGACTAGTAAGCATCTTAAAAGCTAAGTCTTGATATCTCTGTGTAAGTGCATCAAGTGTGTGTAAAGCGGCCTAAAACCAGCAGGGAAAATCAGCTCAGACCCATTCTGAGGATACATTTCCAACACAAAGAAGAAACAAGCAGGGCAAAACAGAGAGAAATTCTTCCAAAATGCGTTCAGGGACTGGCATGCAACCAGGATTGACCACATCTACAGCCCCAGCGGCAGAAGACATAAGGCTGGACACTCTTGGGGCTGAGACGATTGGTGAGGTTGGGAAAGCAAATGCAGACCCTTGAAAGGAATCCTGCGTGCTCCCCATTCCATGGCTCCCAACTCTCCAGGTTCAACGCAATCTTCCGACAGCGAAAGCACTCATTGGAAACCCAGCGGATGCTACACCGTGGGATCGGGAAAGCTTTCTGAAACTCACCTCAGTTTTCCTCTCCTGGTGCTCGTGTTCTCCATTCAGGCCCCCTTACTAACAATCTCCCCACTTGGAGACTCGGCGCCTTTCCATGCCTCTTTCGTACCGTCTGCAATTTGTCCGCAGGATGAACTGCAAGAGGGGGAACCAATGAGAGACTCGCTGGAGGTGTTTGGTCGGGCACATGTCACTCTCATTTCCCATCACGAAGAAGAATTCACCAGCGGTTCAGCCTGCCACCGCGGATCGACAATAGGGCGTGAAGCCATCCAGCCGTGTTGCGTCCCACTCACAAAAAAGCGACTTGGGAAATGGAGCTCAGGGGCCCTGCACTTCCCAAACCTGCAGAGTTCTAAACGATAACTATCGCCCCAAAATATATTGAGGTCAGGCTACGAAGAGGCGCTGAACGCAAGGCAGAACTGCAGGAAACGGATGTCAACGGGTACATCGGAATGGCCCCGATAGCACATGAAAAGCGCCAGAACGTGGACAATGATGCGGTTGGCCAAAAAGGGCGTATGCGTTTTTTCCTGAATATATTCAGGAAAAAACGCATACGCCCTTTTTGGCCAACCAAGCAACCTGGGAGAGCAAATCAGCACTACAAAGAAATCTCTCGCCCCCCCCCCCCGGGGCAAAAGGGCCAGGCGAAAAAAGTCTAAAAACCAGAAAGGCAGGACAGCCCACGGAGTCAAGGGAGCCTTGTTAAGCTGATGGGCGGGATGTCAATGGCCAACAGCCAATCTTCACAAGTGTATCCTCTTTCCCAAACCATGTAAAACACAGAACCACAGAGCATAGGGCACTTCCACACATGGGCGTTGACCTTGGGAAAATGAAAAAATCAACCAGACACAGGGACCCCAAAGTTGAGGGCTGCTGTCTTGACAAGAACCTCCACTCCGGTACACGTTTCATATCCCAGGAAAGAGCCAAGTGGACAAAGACGAGTGGACAAGTGGACAAAGACAAGTGGACAAGTGGACAAGTGGTGCTACGTAGGTCCAATGGAGTGTCACTCAGCCATGAAATCCACGTCATGAGGCTGGTAGCAGCATCCTGAGTGGATTTAGGTACGATCATCCTCAGTGAAATAAGTCCCACAAAAATAGAAACTTATGATATCACTTATCGAGGGAATGTAAAAATCGCTCCCCATGAACGGAATCCCCAAACAGAACAGAGTCACGCTTTTAGAAAACACACTTATGCCTGCTTCAGGGGAAAGGTGAGGTGCGGTGACGCATAAAACTCGAGTTTGAAATGAGCACAGATACCCTTCCGAAAACCGAATATGGAATGGACACGACCTACTCCTTGCTCAATCAACTGGACTCACCAGACCCTGTTCATCGCACAAGTATCTATCCGACTAGTAAGCATCTTAAAAGCTAAGTCTTGATATCTCTGTGTAAGTGCATCAAGTGTGTGTAAAGCGGCCTAAAACCAGCAGGGAAAATCAGCTCAGACCCATTCTGAGGATACATTTCCAACACAAAGAAGAAACAAGCAGGGCAAAACAGAGAGAAATTCTTCCAAAATGTGTTCAGGGACTGGCATGCAACCAGGATTGACCACATCTACAGCCCCAGCGGCAGAAGACATAAGGCTGGACACTCTTGGGGCTGAGACGATTGGTGAGGTTGGGAAAGCAAATGCAGACCCTTGAAAGGAATCCTGCGTGCTCCCCATTCCATGGCTCCCAACTCTCCAGGTTCAACGCAATCTTCCGACAGCGAAAGCACTCATTGGAAACCCAGCGGATGCTACACCGTGGGATCGGGAAAGCTTTCTGAAACTCACCTCAGTTTTCCTCTCCTGGTGCTCGTGTTCTCCATTCAGGCCCCCTTACTAACAATCTCCCCACTTGGAGACTCGGCGCCTTTCCATGCCTCTTTCGTACCGTCTGCAATTTGTCCGCAGGATGAACTGCAAGAGGGGGAACCAATGAGAGACTCGCTGGAGGTGTTTGGTCGGGCACATGTCACTCTCATTTCCCATCACGAAGAAGAATTCACCAGCGGTTCAGCCTGCCACCGCGGATCGACAATAGGGCGTGAAGCCATCCAGCCGTGTTGCGTCCCACTCACAAAAAAGCGACTTGGGAAATGGAGCTCAGGGGCCCTGCACTTCCCAAACCTGCAGAGTTCTAAACGATAACTATCGCCCCAAAATATATTGAGCGCAGGCTACGAAGAGGCGCTGAACGCAAGGCAGAACTGCAGGAAACGGATGTCAACGGGTACATCGGAATGGCCCCGATAGCACATGAAAAGCGCCAGAACGTGGACAATGATGCGGTTGGCCAAAAAGGGCGTATGCGTTTTTTCCTGAATATATTCAGGAAAAAACGCATACACCCTTTTTGGCCAACCAAGCAACCTGGGAGAGCAAATCAGCACTACAAAGAAATCTCTCGCCCCCCCCCCCGGGGCAAAAGGGCCAGGCGAAAAAAGTCTAAAAACCAGAAAGGCAGGACAGCCCACGGAGTCAAGGGAGCCTTGTTAAGCTGATGGGCGGGATGTCAATGGCCAACAGCCAATCTTCACAAGTGTATCCTCTTTCCCAAACCATGTAAAACACAGAACCACAGAGCATAGGGCACTTCCACACATGGGCGTTGACCTTGGGAAAATGAAAAAATCAACCAGACACAGGGACCCCAAAGTTGAGGGCTGCTGTCTTGACAAGAACCTCCACTCCGGTACACGTTTCATATCCCAGGAAAGAGCCAAGTGGACAAAGACGAGTGGACAAGTGGACAAAGACAAGTGGACAAGTGGACAAGTGGTGCTACGTAGGTCCAATGGAGTGTCACTCAGCCATGAAATCCACGTCATGAGGCTGGTAGCAGCATCCTGAGTGGATTTAGGTACGATCATCCTCAGTGAAATAAGTCCCACAAAAAAAGAAACTTATGATATCACTTATCGAGGGAATGTAAAAATCGCTCCCCATGAACGGAATCCCCAAACAGAACAGAGTCACGCTTTTAGAAAACACACTTATGCCTGCTTCAGGGGAAAGGTGAGGTGCGGTGACGCATAAAACTCGAGTTTGAAATGAGCACAGATACCCTTCCGAAAACCGAATATGGAATGGACACGACCTACTCCTTGCTCAATCAACTGGACTCACCAGACCCTGTTCATCGCACAAGTATCTATCCGACTAGTAAGCATCTTAAAAGCTAAGTCTTGATATCTCTGTGTAAGTGCATCAAGTGTGTGTAAAGCGGCCTAAAACCAGCAGGGAAAATCAGCTCAGACCCATTCTGAGGATACATTTCCAACACAAAGAAGAAACAAGCAGGGCAAAACAGAGAGAAATTCTTCCAAAATGCGTTCAGGGACTGGCATGCAACCAGGATTGACCACATCTACAGCCCCAGCGGCAGAAGACATAAGGCTGGACACTCTTGGGGCTGAGACGATTGGTGAGGTTGGGAAAGCAAATGCAGACCCTTGAAAGGAATCCTGCGTGCTCCCCATTCCATGGCTCCCAACTCTCCAGGTTCAACGCAATCTTCCGACAGCGAAAGCACTCATTGGAAACCCAGCGGATGCTACACCGTGGGATCGGGAAAGCTTTCTGAAACTCACCTCAGTTTTCCTCTCCTGGTGCTCGTGTTCTCCATTCAGGCCCCCTTACTAACAATCTCCCCACTTGGAGTCTCGGCGCCTTTCCATGCCTCTTTCGTACCGTCTGCAATTTGTCCGCAGGATGAACTGCAAGAGGGGGAACCAATGAGAGACTCGCTGGAGGTGTTTGGTCGGGCACATGTCACTCTCATTTCCCATCACGAAGAAGAATTCACCAGCGGTTCAGCCTGCCACCGCGGATCGACAATAGGGCGTGAAGCCATCCAGCCGTGTTGCGTCCCACTCACAAAAAAGCGACTTGGGAAATGGAGCTCAGGGGCCCTGCACTTCCCAAACCTGCAGAGTTCTAAACGATAACTATCGCCCCAAAATATATTGAGGTCAGGCTACGAAGAGGCGCTGAACGCAAGGCAGAACTGCAGGAAACGGATGTCAACGGGTACATCGGAATGGCCCCGATAGCACATGAAAAGCGCCAGAACGTGGACAATGATGCGGTTGGCCAAAAAGGGCGTATGCGTTTTTTCCTGAATATATTCAGGAAAAAACGCATACGCCCTTTTTGGCCAACCAAGCAACCTGGGAGAGCAAATCAGCACTACAAAGAAATCTCTCGCCCCCCCCCCCCCGGGGCAAAAGGGCCAGGCGAAAAAAGTCTAAAAACCAGAAAGGCAGGACAGCCCACGGAGTCAAGGGAGCCTTGTTAAGCTGATGGGCGGGATGTCAATGGCCAACAGCCAATCTTCACAAGTGTATCCTCTTTCCCAAACCATGTAAAACACAGAACCACAGAGCATAGGGCACTTCCACACATGGGCGTTGACCTTGGGAAAATGAAAAAATCAACCAGACACAGGGACCCCAAAGTTGAGGGCTGCTGTCTTGACAAGAACCTCCACTCCGGTACACGTTTCATATCCCAGGAAAGAGCCAAGTGGACAAAGACGAGTGGACAAGTGGACAAAGACAAGTGGACAAGTGGACAAGTGGTGCTACGTAGGTCCAATGGAGTGTCACTCAGCCATGAAATCCACGTCATGAGGCTGGTAGCAGCATCCTGAGTGGATTTAGGTACGATCATCCTCAGTGAAATAAGTCCCACAAAAAAAGAAACTTATGATATCACTTATCGAGGGAATGTAAAAATCGCTCCCCATGAACGGAATCCCCAAACAGAACAGAGTCACGCTTTTAGAAAACACACTTATGCCTGCTTCAGGGGAAAGGTGAGGTGCGGTGACGCATAAAACTCGAGTTTGAAATGAGCACAGATACCCTTCCGAAAACCGAATATGGAATGGACACGACCTACTCCTTGCTCAATCAACTGGACTCACCAGACCCTGTTCATCGCACAAGTATCTATCCGACTAGTAAGCATCTTAAAAGCTAAGTCTTGATATCTCTGTGTAAGTGCATCAAGTGTGTGTAAAGCGGCCTAAAACCAGCAGGGAAAATCAGCTCAGACCCATTCTGAGGATACATTTCCAACACAAAGAAGAAACAAGCAGGGCAAAACAGAGAGAAATTCTTCCAAAATGCGTTCAGGGACTGGCATGCAACCAGGATTGACCACATCTACAGCCCCAGCGGCAGAAGACATAAGGCTGGACACTCTTGGGGCTGAGACGATTGGTGAGGTTGGGAAAGCAAATGCAGACCCTTGAAAGGAATCCTGCGTGCTCCCCATTCCATGGCTCCCAACTCTCCAGGTTCAACGCAATCTTCCGACAGCGAAAGCACTCATTGGAAACCCAGCGGATGCTACACCGTGGGATCGGGAAAGCTTTCTGAAACTCACCTCAGTTTTCCTCTCCTGGTGCTCGTGTTCTCCATTCAGGCCCCCTTACTAACAATCTCCCCACTTGGAGACTCGGCGCCTTTCCATGCCTCTTTCGTACCGTCTGCAATTTGTCCGCAGGATGAACTGCAAGAGGGGGAACCAATGAGAGACTCGCTGGAGGTGTTTGGTCGGGCACATGTCACTCTCATTTCCCATCACGAAGAAGAATTCACCAGCGGTTCAGCCTGCCACCGCGGATCGACAATAGGGCGTGAAGCCATCCAGCCGTGTTGCGTCCCACTCACAAAAAAGCGACTTGGGAAATGGAGCTCAGGGGCCCTGCACTTCCCAAACCTGCAGAGTTCTAAACGATAACTATCGCCCCAAAATATATTGAGGTCAGGCTACGAAGAGGCGCTGAACGCAAGGCAGAACTGCAGGAAACGGATGTCAACGGGTACATCGGAATGGCCCCGATAGCACATGAAAAGCGCCAGAACGTGGACAATGATGCGGTTGGCCAAAAAGGGCGTATGCGTTTTTTCCTGAATATATTCAGGAAAAAACGCATACGCCCTTTTTGGCCAACCAAGCAACCTGGGAGAGCAAATCAGCACTACAAAGAAATCTCTCGCCCCCCCCCCCCCGGGGCAAAAGGGCCAGGCGAAAAAAGTCTAAAAACCAGAAAGGCAGGACAGCCCACGGAGTCAAGGGAGCCTTGTTAAGCTGATGGGCGGGATGTCAATGGCCAACAGCCAATCTTCACAAGTGTATCCTCTTTCCCAAACCATGTAAAACACAGAACCACAGAGCATAGGGCACTTCCACACATGGGCGTTGACCTTGGGAAAATGAAAAAATCAACCAGACACAGGGACCCCAAAGTTGAGGGCTGCTGTCTTGACAAGAACCTCCACTCCGGTACACGTTTCATATCCCAGGAAAGAGCCAAGTGGACAAAGACGAGTGGACAAGTGGACAAAGACAAGTGGACAAGTGGACAAGTGGTGCTACGTAGGTCCAATGGAGTGTCACTCAGCCATGAAATCCACGTCATGAGGCTGGTAGCAGCATCCTGAGTGGATTTAGGTACGATCATCCTCAGTGAAATAAGTCCCACAAAAAAAGAAACTTATGATATCACTTATCGAGGGAATGTAAAAATCGCTCCCCATGAACGGAATCCCCAAACAGAACAGAGTCACGCTTTTAGAAAACACACTTATGCCTGCTTCAGGGGAAAGGTGAGGTGCGGTGACGCATAAAACTCGAGTTTGAAATGAGCACAGATACCCTTCCGAAAACCGAATATGGAATGGACACGACCTACTCCTTGCTCAATCAACTGGACTCACCAGACCCTGTTCATCGCACAAGTATCTATCCGACTAGTAAGCATCTTAAAAGCTAAGTCTTGATATCTCTGTGTAAGTGCATCAAGTGTGTGTAAAGCGGCCTAAAACCAGCAGGGAAAATCAGCTCAGACCCATTCTGAGGATACATTTCCAACACAAAGAAGAAACAAGCAGGGCAAAACAGAGAGAAATTCTTCCAAAATGCGTTCAGGGACTGGCATGCAACCAGGATTGACCACATCTACAGCCCCAGCGGCAGAAGACATAAGGCTGGACACTCTTGGGGCTGAGACGATTGGTGAGGTTGGGAAAGCAAATGCAGACCCTTGAAAGGAATCCTGCGTGCTCCCCATTCCATGGCTCCCAACTCTCCAGGTTCAACGCAATCTTCCGACAGCGAAAGCACTCATTGGAAACCCAGCGGATGCTACACCGTGGGATCGGGAAAGCTTTCTGAAACTCACCTCAGTTTTCCTCTCCTGGTGCTCGTGTTCTCCATTCAGGCCCCCTTACTAACAATCTCCCCACTTGGAGACTCGGCGCCTTTCCATGCCTCTTTCGTACCGTCTGCAATTTGTCCGCAGGATGAACTGCAAGAGGGGGAACCAATGAGAGACTCGCTGGAGGTGTTTGGTCGGGCACATGTCACTCTCATTTCCCATCACGAAGAAGAATTCACCAGCGGTTCAGCCTGCCACCGCGGATCGACAATAGGGCGTGAAGCCATCCAGCCGTGTTGCGTCCCACTCACAAAAAAGCGACTTGGGAAATGGAGCTCAGGGGCCCTGCACTTCCCAAACCTGCAGAGTTCTAAACGATAACTATCGCCCCAAAATATATTGAGGTCAGGCTACGAAGAGGCGCTGAACGCAAGGCAGAACTGCAGGAAACGGATGTCAACGGGTACATCGGAATGGCCCCGATAGCACATGAAAAGCGCCAGAACGTGGACAATGATGCGGTTGGCCAAAAAGGGCGTATGCGTTTTTTCCTGAATATATTCAGGAAAAAACGCATACGCCCTTTTTGGCCAACCAAGCAACCTGGGAGAGCAAATCAGCACTACAAAGAAATCTCTCGCCCCCCCCCCGGGGGCAAAAGGGCCAGGCGAAAAAAGTCTAAAAACCAGAAAGGCAGGACAGCCCACGGAGTCAAGGGAGCCTTGTTAAGCTGATGGGCGGGATGTCAATGGCCAACAGCCAATCTTCACAAGTGTATCCTCTTTCCCAAACCATGTAAAACACAGAACCACAGAGCATAGGGCACTTCCACACATGGGCGTTGACCTTGGGAAAATGAAAAAATCAACCAGACACAGGGACCCCAAAGTTGAGGGCTGCTGTCTTGACAAGAACCTCCACTCCGGTACACGTTTCATATCCCAGGAAAGAGCCAAGTGGACAAAGACGAGTGGACAAGTGGACAAAGACAAGTGGACAAGTGGACAAGTGGTGCTACGTAGGTCCAATGGAGTGTCACTCAGCCATGAAATCCACGTCATGAGGCTGGTAGCAGCATCCTGAGTGGATTTAGGTACGATCATCCTCAGTGAAATAAGTCCCACAAAAAAAGAAACTTATGATATCACTTATCGAGGGAATGTAAAAATCGCTCCCCATGAACGGAATCCCCAAACAGAACAGAGTCACGCTTTTAGAAAACACACTTATGCCTGCTTCAGGGGAAAGGTGAGGTGCGGTGACGCATAAAACTCGAGTTTGAAATGAGCACAGATACCCTTCCGAAAACCGAATATGGAATGGACACGACCTACTCCTTGCTCAATCAACTGGACTCACCAGACCCTGTTCATCGCACAAGTATCTATCCGACTAGTAAGCATCTTAAAAGCTAAGTCTTGATATCTCTGTGTAAGTGCATCAAGTGTGTGTAAAGCGGCCTAAAACCAGCAGGGAAAATCAGCTCAGACCCATTCTGAGGATACATTTCCAACACAAAGAAGAAACAAGCAGGGCAAAACAGAGAGAAATTCTTCCAAAATGCGTTCAGGGACTGGCATGCAACCAGGATTGACCACATCTACAGCCCCAGCGGCAGAAGACATAAGGCTGGACACTCTTGGGGCTGAGACGATTGGTGAGGTTGGGAAAGCAAATGCAGACCCTTGAAAGGAATCCTGCGTGCTCCCCATTCCATGGCTCCCAACTCTCCAGGTTCAACGCAATCTTCCGACAGCGAAAGCACTCATTGGAAACCCAGCGGATGCTACACCGTGGGATCGGGAAAGCTTTCTGAAACTCACCTCAGTTTTCCTCTCCTGGTGCTCGTGTTCTCCATTCAGGCCCCCTTACTAACAATCTCCCCACTTGGAGACTCGGCGCCTTTCCATGCCTCTTTCGTACCGTCTGCAATTTGTCCGCAGGATGAACTGCAAGAGGGGGAACCAATGAGAGACTCGCTGGAGGTGTTTGGTCGGGCACATGTCACTCTCATTTCCCATCACGAAGAAGAATTCACCAGCGGTTCAGCCTGCCACCGCGGATCGACAATAGGGCGTGAAGCCATCCAGCCGTGTTGCGTCCCACTCACAAAAAAGCGACTTGGGAAATGGAGCTCAGGGGCCCTGCACTTCCCAAACCTGCAGAGTTCTAAACGATAACTATCGCCCCAAAATATATTGAGGTCAGGCTACGAAGAGGCGCTGAACGCAAGGCAGAACTGCAGGAAACGGATGTCAACGGGTACATCGGAATGGCCCCGATAGCACATGAAAAGCGCCAGAACGTGGACAATGATGCGGTTGGCCAAAAAGGGCGTATGCGTTTTTTCCTGAATATATTCAGGAAAAAACGCATACGCCCTTTTTGGCCAACCAAGCAACCTGGGAGAGCAAATCAGCACTACAAAGAAATCTCTCGCCCCCCCCCCGGGGGCAAAAGGGCCAGGCGAAAAAAGTCTAAAAACCAGAAAGGCAGGACAGCCCACGGAGTCAAGGGAGCCTTGTTAAGCTGATGGGCGGGATGTCAATGGCCAACAGCCAATCTTCACAAGTGTATCCTCTTTCCCAAACCATGTAAAACACAGAACCACAGAGCATAGGGCACTTCCACACATGGGCGTTGACCTTGGGAAAATGAAAAAATCAACCAGACACAGGGACCCCAAAGTTGAGGGCTGCTGTCTTGACAAGAACCTCCACTCCGGTACACGTTTCATATCCCAGGAAAGAGCCAAGTGGACAAAGACGAGTGGACAAGTGGACAAAGACAAGTGGACAAGTGGACAAGTGGTGCTACGTAGGTCCAATGGAGTGTCACTCAGCCATGAAATCCACGTCATGAGGCTGGTAGCAGCATCCTGAGTGGATTTAGGTACGATCATCCTCAGTGAAATAAGTCCCACAAAAAAAGAAACTTATGATATCACTTATCGAGGGAATGTAAAAATCGCTCCCCATGAACGGAATCCCCAAACAGAACAGAGTCACGCTTTTAGAAAACACACTTATGCCTGCTTCAGGGGAAAGGTGAGGTGCGGTGACGCATAAAACTCGAGTTTGAAATGAGCACAGATACCCTTCCGAAAACCGAATATGGAATGGACACGACCTACTCCTTGCTCAATCAACTGGACTCACCAGACCCTGTTCATCGCACAAGTATCTATCCGACTAGTAAGCATCTTAAAAGCTAAGTCTTGATATCTCTGTGTAAGTGCATCAAGTGTGTGTAAAGCGGCCTAAAACCAGCAGGGAAAATCAGCTCAGACCCATTCTGAGGATACATTTCCAACACAAAGAAGAAACAAGCAGGGCAAAACAGAGAGAAATTCTTCCAAAATGCGTTCAGGGACTGGCATGCAACCAGGATTGACCACATCTACAGCCCCAGCGGCAGAAGACATAAGGCTGGACACTCTTGGGGCTGAGACGATTGGTGAGGTTGGGAAAGCAAATGCAGACCCTTGAAAGGAATCCTGCGTGCTCCCCATTCCATGGCTCCCAACTCTCCAGGTTCAACGCAATCTTCCGACAGCGAAAGCACTCATTGGAAACCCAGCGGATGCTACACCGTGGGATCGGGAAAGCTTTCTGAAACTCACCTCAGTTTTCCTCTCCTGGTGCTCGTGTTCTCCATTCAGGCCCCCTTACTAACAATCTCCCCACTTGGAGACTCGGCGCCTTTCCATGCCTCTTTCGTACCGTCTGCAATTTGTCCGCAGGATGAACTGCAAGAGGGGGAACCAATGAGAGACTCGCTGGAGGTGTTTGGTCGGGCACATGTCACTCTCATTTCCCATCACGAAGAAGAATTCACCAGCGGTTCAGCCTGCCACCGCGGATCGACAATAGGGCGTGAAGCCATCCAGCCGTGTTGCGTCCCACTCACAAAAAAGCGACTTGGGAAATGGAGCTCAGGGGCCCTGCACTTCCCAAACCTGCAGAGTTCTAAACGATAACTATCGCCCCAAAATATATTGAGCGCAGGCTACGAAGAGGCGCTGAACGCAAGGCAGAACTGCAGGAAACGGATGTCAACGGGTACATCGGAATGGCCCCGATAGCACATGAAAAGCGCCAGAACGTGGACAATGATGCGGTTGGCCAAAAAGGGCGTATGCGTTTTTTCCTGAATATATTCAGGAAAAAACGCATACGCCCTTTTTGGCCAACCAAGCAACCTGGGAGAGCAAATCAGCACTACAAAGAAATCTCTCGCCCCCCCCCCCGGGGGCAAAAGGGCCAGGCGAAAAAAGTCTAAAAACCAGAAAGGCAGGACAGCCCACGGAGTCAAGGGAGCCTTGTTAAGCTGATGGGCGGGATGTCAATGGCCAACAGCCAATCTTCACAAGTGTATCCTCTTTCCCAAACCATGTAAAACACAGAACCACAGAGCATAGGGCACTTCCACACATGGGCGTTGACCTTGGGAAAATGAAAAAATCAACCAGACACAGGGACCCCAAAGTTGAGGGCTGCTGTCTTGACAAGAACCTCCACTCCGGTACACGTTTCATATCCCAGGAAAGAGCCAAGTGGACAAAGACGAGTGGACAAGTGGACAAAGACAAGTGGACAAGTGGACAAGTGGTGCTACGTAGGTCCAATGGAGTGTCACTCAGCCATGAAATCCACGTCATGAGGCTGGTAGCAGCATCCTGAGTGGATTTAGGTACGATCATCCTCAGTGAAATAAGTCCCACAAAAATAGAAACTTATGATATCACTTATCGAGGGAATGTAAAAATCGCTCCCCATGAACGGAATCCCCAAACAGAACAGAGTCACGCTTTTAGAAAACACACTTATGCCTGCTTCAGGGGAAAGGTGAGGTGCGGTGACGCATAAAACTCGAGTTTGAAATGAGCACAGATACCCTTCCGAAAACCGAATATGGAATGGACACGACCTACTCCTTGCTCAATCAACTGGACTCACCAGACCCTGTTCATCGCACAAGTATCTATCCGACTAGTAAGCATCTTAAAAGCTAAGTCTTGATATCTCTGTGTAAGTGCATCAAGTGTGTGTAAAGCGGCCTAAAACCAGCAGGGAAAATCAGCTCAGACCCATTCTGAGGATACATTTCCAACACAAAGAAGAAACAAGCAGGGCAAAACAGAGAGAAATTCTTCCAAAATGCGTTCAGGGACTGGCATGCAACCAGGATTGACCACATCTACAGCCCCAGCGGCAGAAGACATAAGGCTGGACACTCTTGGGGCTGAGACGATTGGTGAGGTTGGGAAAGCAAATGCAGACCCTTGAAAGGAATCCTGCGTGCTCCCCATTCCATGGCTCCCAACTCTCCAGGTTCAACGCAATCTTCCGACAGCGAAAGCACTCATTGGAAACCCAGCGGATGCTACACCGTGGGATCGGGAAAGCTTTCTGAAACTCACCTCAGTTTTCCTCTCCTGGTGCTCGTGTTCTCCATTCAGGCCCCCTTACTAACAATCTCCCCACTTGGAGACTCGGCGCCTTTCCATGCCTCTTTCGTACCGTCTGCAATTTGTCCGCAGGATGAACTGCAAGAGGGGGAACCAATGAGAGACTCGCTGGAGGTGTTTGGTCGGGCACATGTCACTCTCATTTCCCATCACGAAGAAGAATTCACCAGCGGTTCAGCCTGCCACCGCGGATCGACAATAGGGCGTGAAGCCATCCAGC
Source organism: Kogia breviceps (assembly GCF_026419965.1). Taxonomy (NCBI): domain Eukaryota; kingdom Metazoa; phylum Chordata; class Mammalia; order Artiodactyla; family Physeteridae; genus Kogia; species Kogia breviceps. The sequence continues at coordinate 453,020 of NW_026711584.1, forward strand.
CGTGTTGCGTCCCACTCACAAAAAAGCGACTTGGGAAATGGAGCTCAGGGGCCCTGCACTTCCCAAACCTGCAGAGTTCTAAACGATAACTATCGCCCCAAAATATATTGAGCGCAGGCTACGAAGAGGCGCTGAACGCAAGGCAGAACTGCAGGAAACGGATGTCAACGGGTACATCGGAATGGCCCCGATAGCACATGAAAAGCGCCAGAACGTGGACAATGATGCGGTTGGCCAAAAAGGGCGTATGCGTTTTTTCCTGAATATATTCAGGAAAAAACGCATACGCCCTTTTTGGCCAACCAAGCAACCTGGGAGAGCAAATCAGCACTACAAAGAAATCTCTCGCCCCCCCCCCGGGGGCAAAAGGGCCAGGCGAAAAAAGTCTAAAACCCAGAAAGGCAGGACAGCCCACGGAGTCAAGGGAGCCTTGTTAAGCTGATGGGCGGGATGTCAATGGCCAACAGCCAATCTTCACAAGTGTATCCTCTTTCCCAAACCATGTAAAACACAGAACCACAGAGCATAGGGCACTTCCACACATGGGCGTTGACCTTGGGAAAATGAAAAAATCAACCAGACACAGGGACCCCAAAGTTGAGGGCTGCTGTCTTGACAAGAACCTCCACTCCGGTACACGTTTCATATCCCAGGAAAGAGCCAAGTGGACAAAGACGAGTGGACAAGTGGACAAAGACAAGTGGACAAGTGGACAAGTGGTGCTACGTAGGTCCAATGGAGTGTCACTCAGCCATGAAATCCACGTCATGAGGCTGGTAGCAGCATCCTGAGTGGATTTAGGTACGATCATCCTCAGTGAAATAAGTCCCACAAAAATAGAAACTTATGATATCACTTATCGAGGGAATGTAAAAATCGCTCCCCATGAACGGAATCCCCAAACAGAACAGAGTCACGCTTTTAGAAAACACACTTATGCCTGCTTCAGGGGAAAGGTGAGGTGCGGTGACGCATAAAACTCGAGTTTGAAATGAGCACAGATACCCTTCCGAAAACCGAATATGGAATGGACACGACCTACTCCTTGCTCAATCAACTGGACTCACCAGACCCTGTTCATCGCACAAGTATCTATCCGACTAGTAAGCATCTTAAAAGCTAAGTCTTGATATCTCTGTGTAAGTGCATCAAGTGTGTGTAAAGCGGCCTAAAACCAGCAGGGAAAATCAGCTCAGACCCATTCTGAGGATACATTTCCAACACAAAGAAGAAACAAGCAGGGCAAAACAGAGAGAAATTCTTCCAAAATGCGTTCAGGGACTGGCATGCAACCAGGATTGACCACATCTACAGCCCCAGCGGCAGAAGACATAAGGCTGGACACTCTTGGGGCTGAGACGATTGGTGAGGTTGGGAAAGCAAATGCAGACCCTTGAAAGGAATCCTGCGTGCTCCCCATTCCATGGCTCCCAACTCTCCAGGTTCAACGCAATCTTCCGACAGCGAAAGCACTCATTGGAAACCCAGCGGATGCTACACCGTGGGATCGGGAAAGCTTTCTGAAACTCACCTCAGTTTTCCTCTCCTGGTGCTCGTGTTCTCCATTCAGGCCCCCTTAACTAACAATCTCCCCACTTGGAGACTCGGCGCCTTTCCATGCCTCTTTCGTACCGTCTGCAATTTGTCCGCAGGATGAACTGCAAGAGGGGGAACCAATGAGAGACTCGCTGGAGGTGTTTGGTCGGGCACATGTCACTCTCATTTCCCATCACGAAGAAGAATTCACCAGCGGTTCAGCCTGCCACCGCGGATCGACAATAGGGCGTGAAGCCATCCAGCCGTGTTGCGTCCCACTCACAAAAAAGCGACTTGGGAAATGGAGCTCAGGGGCCCTGCACTTCCCAAACCTGCAGAGTTCTAAACGATAACTATCGCCCCAAAATATATTGAGGTCAGGCTACGAAGAGGCGCTGAACGCAAGGCAGAACTGCAGGAAACGGATGTCAACGGGTACATCGGAATGGCCCCGATAGCACATGAAAAGCGCCAGAACGTGGACAATGATGCGGTTGGCCAAAAAGGGCGTATGCGTTTTTTCCTGAATATATTCAGGAAAAAACGCATACGCCCTTTTTGGCCAACCAAGCAACCTGGGAGAGCAAATCAGCACTACAAAGAAATCTCTCGCCCCCCCCCCGGGGCAAAAGGGCCAGGCGAAAAAAGTCTAAAAACCAGAAAGGCAGGACAGCCCACGGAGTCAAGGGAGCCTTGTTAAGCTGATGGGCGGGATGTTAATGGCCAACAGCCAATCTTCACAAGTGTATCCTCTTTCCCAAACCATGTAAAACACAGAACCACAGAGCATAGGGCACTTCCACACATGGGCGTTGACCTTGGGAAAATGAAAAAATCAACCAGACACAGGGACCCCAAAGTTGAGGGCTGCTGTCTTGACAAGAACCTCCACTCCGGTACACGTTTCATATCCCAGGAAAGAGCCAAGTGGACAAAGACGAGTGGACAAGTGGACAAAGACAAGTGGACAAGTGGACAAGTGGTGCTACGTAGGTCCAATGGAGTGTCACTCAGCCATGAAATCCACGTCATGAGGCTGGTAGCAGCATCCTGAGTGGATTTAGGTACGATCATCCTCAGTGAAATAAGTCCCACAAAAAAAGAAACTTATGATATCACTTATCGAGGGAATGTAAAAATCGCTCCCCATGAACGGAATCCCCAAACAGAACAGAGTCACGCTTTTAGAAAACACACTTATGCCTGCTTCAGGGGAAAGGTGAGGTGCGGTGACGCATAAAACTCGAGTTTGAAATGAGCACAGATACCCTTCCGAAAACCGAATATGGAATGGACACGACCTACTCCTTGCTCAATCAACTGGACTCACCAGACCCTGTTCATCGCACAAGTATCTATCCGACTAGTAAGCATCTTAAAAGCTAAGTCTTGATATCTCTGTGTAAGTGCATCAAGTGTGTGTAAAGCGGCCTAAAACCAGCAGGGAAAATCAGCTCAGACCCATTCTGAGGATACATTTCCAACACAAAGAAGAAACAAGCAGGGCAAAACAGAGAGAAATTCTTCCAAAATGCGTTCAGGGACTGGCATGCAACCAGGATTGACCACATCTACAGCCCCAGCGGCAGAAGACATAAGGCTGGACACTCTTGGGGCTGAGACGATTGGTGAGGTTGGGAAAGCAAATGCAGACCCTTGAAAGGAATCCTGCGTGCTCCCCATTCCATGGCTCCCAACTCTCCAGGTTCAACGCAATCTTCCGACAGCGAAAGCACTCATTGGAAACCCAGCGGATGCTACACCGTGGGATCGGGAAAGCTTTCTGAAACTCACCTCAGTTTTCCTCTCCTGGTGCTCGTGTTCTCCATTCAGGCCCCCTTACTAACAATCTCCCCACTTGGAGTCTCGGCGCCTTTCCATGCCTCTTTCGTACCGTCTGCAATTTGTCCGCAGGATGAACTGCAAGAGGGGGAACCAATGAGAGACTCGCTGGAGGTGTTTGGTCGGGCACATGTCACTCTCATTTCCCATCACGAAGAAGAATTCACCAGCGGTTCAGCCTGCCACCGCGGATCGACAATAGGGCGTGAAGCCATCCAGCCGTGTTGCGTCCCACTCACAAAAAAGCGACTTGGGAAATGGAGCTCAGGGGCCCTGCACTTCCCAAACCTGCAGAGTTCTAAACGATAACTATCGCCCCAAAATATATTGAGGTCAGGCTACGAAGAGGCGCTGAACGCAAGGCAGAACTGCAGGAAACGGATGTCAACGGGTACATCGGAATGGCCCCGATAGCACATGAAAAGCGCCAGAACGTGGACAATGATGCGGTTGGCCAAAAAGGGCGTATGCGTTTTTTCCTGAATATATTCAGGAAAAAACGCATACGCCCTTTTTGGCCAACCAAGCAACCTGGGAGAGCAAATCAGCACTACAAAGAAATCTCTCGCCCCCCCCCCGGGGGCAAAAGGGCCAGGCGAAAAAAGTCTAAAAACCAGAAAGGCAGGACAGCCCACGGAGTCAAGGGAGCCTTGTTAAGCTGATGGGCGGGATGTCAATGGCCAACAGCCAATCTTCACAAGTGTATCCTCTTTCCCAAACCATGTAAAACACAGAACCACAGAGTATAGGGCACTTCCACACATGGGCGTTGACCTTGGGAAAATGAAAAAATCAACCAGACACAGGGACCCCAAAGTTGAGGGCTGCTGTCTTGACAAGAACCTCCACTCCGGTACACGTTTCATATCCCAGGAAAGAGCCAAGTGGACAAAGACGAGTGGACAAGTGGACAAAGACAAGTGGACAAGTGGACAAGTGGTGCTACGTAGGTCCAATGGAGTGTCACTCAGCCATGAAATCCACGTCATGAGGCTGGTAGCAGCATCCTGAGTGGATTTAGGTACGATCATCCTCAGTGAAATAAGTCCCACAAAAAAAGAAACTTATGATATCACTTATCGAGGGAATGTAAAAATCGCTCCCCATGAACGGAATCCCCAAACAGAACAGAGTCACGCTTTTAGAAAACACACTTATGCCTGCTTCAGGGGAAAGGTGAGGTGCGGTGACGCATAAAACTCGAGTTTGAAATGAGCACAGATACCCTTCCGAAAACCGAATATGGAATGGACACGACCTACTCCTTGCTCAATCAACTGGACTCACCAGACCCTGTTCATCGCACAAGTATCTATCCGACTAGTAAGCATCTTAAAAGCTAAGTCTTGATATCTCTGTGTAAGTGCATCAAGTGTGTGTAAAGCGGCCTAAAACCAGCAGGGAAAATCAGCTCAGACCCATTCTGAGGATACATTTCCAACACAAAGAAGAAACAAGCAGGGCAAAACAGAGAGAAATTCTTCCAAAATGCGTTCAGGGACTGGCATGCAACCAGGATTGACCACATCTACAGCCCCAGCGGCAGAAGACATAAGGCTGGACACTCTTGGGGCTGAGACGATTGGTGAGGTTGGGAAAGCAAATGCAGACCCTTGAAAGGAATCCTGCGTGCTCCCCATTCCATGGCTCCCAACTCTCCAGGTTCAACGCAATCTTCCGACAGCGAAAGCACTCATTGGAAACCCAGCGGATGCTACACCGTGGGATCGGGAAAGCTTTCTGAAACTCACCTCAGTTTTCCTCTCCTGGTGCTCGTGTTCTCCATTCAGGCCCCCTTACTAACAATCTCCCCACTTGGAGACTCGGCGCCTTTCCATGCCTCTTTCGTACCGTCTGCAATTTGTCCGCAGGATGAACTGCAAGAGGGGGAACCAATGAGAGACTCGCTGGAGGTGTTTGGTCGGGCACATGTCACTCTCATTTCCCATCACGAAGAAGAATTCACCAGCGGTTCAGCCTGCCACCGCGGATCGACAATAGGGCGTGAAGCCATCCAGCCGTGTTGCGTCCCACTCACAAAAAAGCGACTTGGGAAATGGAGCTCAGGGGCCCTGCACTTCCCAAACCTGCAGAGTTCTAAACGATAACTATCGCCCCAAAATATATTGAGGTCAGGCTACGAAGAGGCGCTGAACGCAAGGCAGAACTGCAGGAAACGGATGTCAACGGGTACATCGGAATGGCCCCGATAGCACATGAAAAGCGCCAGAACGTGGACAATGATGCGGTTGGCCAAAAAGGGCGTATGCGTTTTTTCCTGAATATATTCAGGAAAAAACGCATACGCCCTTTTTGGCCAACCAAGCAACCTGGGAGAGCAAATCAGCACTACAAAGAAATCTCTCGCCCCCCCCCCGGGGGCAAAAGGGCCAGGCGAAAAAAGTCTAAAAACCAGAAAGGCAGGACAGCCCACGGAGTCAAGGGAGCCTTGTTAAGCTGATGGGCGGGATGTCAATGGCCAACAGCCAATCTTCACAAGTGTATCCTCTTTCCCAAACCATGTAAAACACAGAACCACAGAGCATAGGGCACTTCCACACATGGGCGTTGACCTTGGGAAAATGAAAAAATCAACCAGACACAGGGACCCCAAAGTTGAGGGCTGCTGTCTTGACAAGAACCTCCACTCCGGTACACGTTTCATATCCCAGGAAAGAGCCAAGTGGACAAAGACGAGTGGACAAGTGGACAAAGACAAGTGGACAAGTGGACAAGTGGTGCTACGTAGGTCCAATGGAGTGTCACTCAGCCATGAAATCCACGTCATGAGGCTGGTAGCAGCATCCTGAGTGGATTTAGGTACGATCATCCTCAGTGAAATAAGTCCCACAAAAAAAGAAACTTATGATATCACTTATCGAGGGAATGTAAAAATCGCTCCCCATGAACGGAATCCCCAAACAGAACAGAGTCACGCTTTTAGAAAACACACTTATGCCTGCTTCAGGGGAAAGGTGAGGTGCGGTGACGCATAAAACTCGAGTTTGAAATGAGCACAGATACCCTTCCGAAAACCGAATATGGAATGGACACGACCTACTCCTTGCTCAATCAACTGGACTCACCAGACCCTGTTCATCGCACAAGTATCTATCCGACTAGTAAGCATCTTAAAAGCTAAGTCTTGATATCTCTGTGTAAGTGCATCAAGTGTGTGTAAAGCGGCCTAAAACCAGCAGGGAAAATCAGCTCAGACCCATTCTGAGGATACATTTCCAACACAAAGAAGAAACAAGCAGGGCAAAACAGAGAGAAATTCTTCCAAAATGCGTTCAGGGACTGGCATGCAACCAGGATTGACCACATCTACAGCCCCAGCGGCAGAAGACATAAGGCTGGACACTCTTGGGGCTGAGACGATTGGTGAGGTTGGGAAAGCAAATGCAGACCCTTGAAAGGAATCCTGCGTGCTCCCCATTCCATGGCTCCCAACTCTCCAGGTTCAACGCAATCTTCCGACAGCGAAAGCACTCATTGGAAACCCAGCGGATGCTACACCGTGGGATCGGGAAAGCTTTCTGAAACTCACCTCAGTTTTCCTCTCCTGGTGCTCGTGTTCTCCATTCAGGCCCCCTTACTAACAATCTCCCCACTTGGAGACTCGGCGCCTTTCCATGCCTCTTTCGTACCGTCTGCAATTTGTCCGCAGGATGAACTGCAAGAGGGGGAACCAATGAGAGACTCGCTGGAGGTGTTTGGTCGGGCACATGTCACTCTCATTTCCCATCACGAAGAAGAATTCACCAGCGGTTCAGCCTGCCACCGCGGATCGACAATAGGGCGTGAAGCCATCCAGCCGTGTTGCGTCCCACTCACAAAAAAGCGACTTGGGAAATGGAGCTCAGGGGCCCTGCACTTCCCAAACCTGCAGAGTTCTAAACGATAACTATCGCCCCAAAATATATTGAGGTCAGGCTACGAAGAGGCGCTGAACGCAAGGCAGAACTGCAGGAAACGGATGTCAACGGGTACATCGGAATGGCCCCGATAGCACATGAAAAGCGCCAGAACGTGGACAATGATGCGGTTGGCCAAAAAGGGCGTATGCGTTTTTTCCTGAATATATTCAGGAAAAAACGCATACGCCCTTTTTGGCCAACCAAGCAACCTGGGAGAGCAAATCAGCACTACAAAGAAATCTCTCGCCCCCCCCCCGGGGGCAAAAGGGCCAGGCGAAAAAAGTCTAAAAACCAGAAAGGCAGGACAGCCCACGGAGTCAAGGGAGCCTTGTTAAGCTGATGGGCGGGATGTCAATGGCCAACAGCCAATCTTCACAAGTGTATCCTCTTTCCCAAACCATGTAAAACACAGAACCACAGAGCATAGGGCACTTCCACACATGGGCGTTGACCTTGGGAAAATGAAAAAATCAACCAGACACAGGGACCCCAAAGTTGAGGGCTGCTGTCTTGACAAGAACCTCCACTCCGGTACACGTTTCATATCCCAGGAAAGAGCCAAGTGGACAAAGACGAGTGGACAAGTGGACAAAGACAAGTGGACAAGTGGACAAGTGGTGCTACGTAGGTCCAATGGAGTGTCACTCAGCCATGAAATCCACGTCATGAGGCTGGTAGCAGCATCCTGAGTGGATTTAGGTACGATCATCCTCAGTGAAATAAGTCCCACAAAAAAAGAAACTTATGATATCACTTATCGAGGGAATGTAAAAATCGCTCCCCATGAACGGAATCCCCAAACAGAACAGAGTCACGCTTTTAGAAAACACACTTATGCCTGCTTCAGGGGAAAGGTGAGGTGCGGTGACGCATAAAACTCGAGTTTGAAATGAGCACAGATACCCTTCCGAAAACCGAATATGGAATGGACACGACCTACTCCTTGCTCAATCAACTGGACTCACCAGACCCTGTTCATCGCACAAGTATCTATCCGACTAGTAAGCATCTTAAAAGCTAAGTCTTGATATCTCTGTGTAAGTGCATCAAGTGTGTGTAAAGCGGCCTAAAACCAGCAGGGAAAATCAGCTCAGACCCATTCTGAGGATACATTTCCAACACAAAGAAGAAACAAGCAGGGCAAAACAGAGAGAAATTCTTCCAAAATGCGTTCAGGGACTGGCATGCAACCAGGATTGACCACATCTACAGCCCCAGCGGCAGAAGACATAAGGCTGGACACTCTTGGGGCTGAGACGATTGGTGAGGTTGGGAAAGCAAATGCAGACCCTTGAAAGGAATCCTGCGTGCTCCCCATTCCATGGCTCCCAACTCTCCAGGTTCAACGCAATCTTCCGACAGCGAAAGCACTCATTGGAAACCCAGCGGATGCTACACCGTGGGATCGGGAAAGCTTTCTGAAACTCACCTCAGTTTTCCTCTCCTGGTGCTCGTGTTCTCCATTCAGGCCCCCTTACTAACAATCTCCCCACTTGGAGACTCGGCGCCTTTCCATGCCTCTTTCGTACCGTCTGCAATTTGTCCGCAGGATGAACTGCAAGAGGGGGAACCAATGAGAGACTCGCTGGAGGTGTTTGGTCGGGCACATGTCACTCTCATTTCCCATCACGAAGAAGAATTCACCAGCGGTTCAGCCTGCCACCGCGGATCGACAATAGGGCGTGAAGCCATCCAGCCGTGTTGCGTCCCACTCACAAAAAAGCGACTTGGGAAATGGAGCTCAGGGGCCCTGCACTTCCCAAACCTGCAGAGTTCTAAACGATAACTATCGCCCCAAAATATATTGAGCGCAGGCTACGAAGAGGCGCTGAACGCAAGGCAGAACTGCAGGAAACGGATGTCAACGGGTACATCGGAATGGCCCCGATAGCACATGAAAAGCGCCAGAACGTGGACAATGATGCGGTTGGCCAAAAAGGGCGTATGCGTTTTTTCCTGAATATATTCAGGAAAAAACGCATACGCCCTTTTTGGCCAACCAAGCAACCTGGGAGAGCAAATCAGCACTACAAAGAAATCTCTCGCCCCCCCCCCCGGGGGCAAAAGGGCCAGGCGAAAAAAGTCTAAAAACCAGAAAGGCAGGACAGCCCACGGAGTCAAGGGAGCCTTGTTAAGCTGATGGGCGGGATGTCAATGGCCAACAGCCAATCTTCACAAGTGTATCCTCTTTCCCAAACCATGTAAAACACAGAACCACAGAGCATAGGGCACTTCCACACATGGGCGTTGACCTTGGGAAAATGAAAAAATCAACCAGACACAGGGACCCCAAAGTTGAGGGCTGCTGTCTTGACAAGAACCTCCACTCCGGTACACGTTTCATATCCCAGGAAAGAGCCAAGTGGACAAAGACGAGTGGACAAGTGGACAAAGACAAGTGGACAAGTGGACAAGTGGTGCTACGTAGGTCCAATGGAGTGTCACTCAGCCATGAAATCCACGTCATGAGGCTGGTAGCAGCATCCTGAGTGGATTTAGGTACGATCATCCTCAGTGAAATAAGTCCCACAAAAATAGAAACTTATGATATCACTTATCGAGGGAATGTAAAAATCGCTCCCCATGAACGGAATCCCCAAACAGAACAGAGTCACGCTTTTAGAAAACACACTTATGCCTGCTTCAGGGGAAAGGTGAGGTGCGGTGACGCATAAAACTCGAGTTTGAAATGAGCACAGATACCCTTCCGAAAACCGAATATGGAATGGACACGACCTACTCCTTGCTCAATCAACTGGACTCACCAGACCCTGTTCATCGCACAAGTATCTATCCGACTAGTAAGCATCTTAAAAGCTAAGTCTTGATATCTCTGTGTAAGTGCATCAAGTGTGTGTAAAGCGGCCTAAAACCAGCAGGGAAAATCAGCTCAGACCCATTCTGAGGATACATTTCCAACACAAAGAAGAAACAAGCAGGGCAAAACAGAGAGAAATTCTTCCAAAATGCGTTCAGGGACTGGCATGCAACCAGGATTGACCACATCTACAGCCCCAGCGGCAGAAGACATAAGGCTGGACACTCTTGGGGCTGAGACGATTGGTGAGGTTGGGAAAGCAAATGCAGACCCTTGAAAGGAATCCTGCGTGCTCCCCATTCCATGGCTCCCAACTCTCCAGGTTCAACGCAATCTTCCGACAGCGAAAGCACTCATTGGAAACCCAGCGGATGCTACACCGTGGGATCGGGAAAGCTTTCTGAAACTCACCTCAGTTTTCCTCTCCTGGTGCTCGTGTTCTCCATTCAGGCCCCCTTACTAACAATCTCCCCACTTGGAGACTCGGCGCCTTTCCATGCCTCTTTCGTACCGTCTGCAATTTGTCCGCAGGATGAACTGCAAGAGGGGGAACCAATGAGAGACTCGCTGGAGGTGTTTGGTCGGGCACATGTCACTCTCATTTCCCATCACGAAGAAGAATTCACCAGCGGTTCAGCCTGCCACCGCGGATCGACAATAGGGCGTGAAGCCATCCAGCCGTGTTGCGTCCCACTCACAAAAAAGCGACTTGGGAAATGGAGCTCAGGGGCCCTGCACTTCCCAAACCTGCAGAGTTCTAAACGATAACTATCGCCCCAAAATATATTGAGCGCAGGCTACGAAGAGGCGCTGAACGCAAGGCAGAACTGCAGGAAACGGATGTCAACGGGTACATCGGAATGGCCCCGATAGCACATGAAAAGCGCCAGAACGTGGACAATGATGCGGTTGGCCAAAAAGGGCGTATGCGTTTTTTCCTGAATATATTCAGGAAAAAACGCATACGCCCTTTTTGGCCAACCAAGCAACCTGGGAGAGCAAATCAGCACTACAAAGAAATCTCTCGCCCCCCCCCCGGGGGCAAAAGGGCCAGGCGAAAAAAGTCTAAAAACCAGAAAGGCAGGACAGCCCACGGAGTCAAGGGAGCCTTGTTAAGCTGATGGGCGGGATGTCAATGGCCAACAGCCAATCTTCACAAGTGTATCCTCTTTCCCAAACCATGTAAAACACAGAACCACAGAGCATAGGGCACTTCCACACATGGGCGTTGACCTTGGGAAAATGAAAAAATCAACCAGACACAGGGACCCCAAAGTTGAGGGCTGCTGTCTTGACAAGAACCTCCACTCCGGTACACGTTTCATATCCCAGGAAAGAGCCAAGTGGACAAAGACGAGTGGACAAGTGGACAAAGACAAGTGGACAAGTGGACAAGTGGTGCTACGTAGGTCCAATGGAGTGTCACTCAGCCATGAAATCCACGTCATGAGGCTGGTAGCAGCATCCTGAGTGGATTTAGGTACGATCATCCTCAGTGAAATAAGTCCCACAAAAATAGAAACTTATGATATCACTTATCGAGGGAATGTAAAAATCGCTCCCCATGAACGGAATCCCCAAACAGAACAGAGTCACGCTTTTAGAAAACACACTTATGCCTGCTTCAGGGGAAAGGTGAGGTGCGGTGACGCATAAAACTCGAGTTTGAAATGAGCACAGATACCCTTCCGAAAACCGAATATGGAATGGACACGACCTACTCCTTGCTCAATCAACTGGACTCACCAGACCCTGTTCATCGCACAAGTATCTATCCGACTAGTAAGCATCTTAAAAGCTAAGTCTTGATATCTCTGTGTAAGTGCATCAAGTGTGTGTAAAGCGGCCTAAAACCAGCAGGGAAAATCAGCTCAGACCCATTCTGAGGATACATTTCCAACACAAAGAAGAAACAAGCAGGGCAAAACAGAGAGAAATTCTTCCAAAATGCGTTCAGGGACTGGCATGCAACCAGGATTGACCACATCTACAGCCCCAGCGGCAGAAGACATAAGGCTGGACACTCTTGGGGCTGAGACGATTGGTGAGGTTGGGAAAGCAAATGCAGACCCTTGAAAGGAATCCTGCGTGCTCCCCATTCCATGGCTCCCAACTCTCCAGGTTCAACGCAATCTTCCGACAGCGAAAGCACTCATTGGAAACCCAGCGGATGCTACACCGTGGGATCGGGAAAGCTTTCTGAAACTCACCTCAGTTTTCCTCTCCTGGTGCTCGTGTTCTCCATTCAGGCCCCCTTACTAACAATCTCCCCACTTGGAGACTCGGCGCCTTTCCATGCCTCTTTCGTACCGTCTGCAATTTGTCCGCAGGATGAACTGCAAGAGGGGGAACCAATGAGAGACTCGCTGGAGGTGTTTGGTCGGGCACATGTCACTCTCATTTCCCATCACGAAGAAGAATTCACCAGCGGTTCAGCCTGCCACCGCGGATCGACAATAGGGCGTGAAGCCATCCAGCCGTGTTGCGTCCCACTCACAAAAAAGCGACTTGGGAAATGGAGCTCAGGGGCCCTGCACTTCCCAAACCTGCAGAGTTCTAAACGATAACTATCGCCCCAAAATATATTGAGGTCAGGCTACGAAGAGGCGCTGAACGCAAGGCAGAACTGCAGGAAACGGATGTCAACGGGTACATCGGAATGGCCCCGATAGCACATGAAAAGCGCCAGAACGTGGACAATGATGCGGTTGGCCAAAAAGGGCGTATGCGTTTTTTCCTGAATATATTCAGGAAAAAACGCATACGCCCTTTTTGGCCAACCAAGCAACCTGGGAGAGCAAATCAGCACTACAAAGAAATCTCTCGCCCCCCCCCCGGGGGCAAAAGGGCCAGGCGAAAAAAGTCTAAAAACCAGAAAGGCAGGACAGCCCACGGAGTCAAGGGAGCCTTGTTAAGCTGATGGGCGGGATGTCAATGGCCAACAGCCAATCTTCACAAGTGTATCCTCTTTCCCAAACCATGTAAAACACAGAACCACAGAGCATAGGGCACTTCCACACATGGGCGTTGACCTTGGGAAAATGAAAAAATCAACCAGACACAGGGACCCCAAAGTTGAGGGCTGCTGTCTTGACAAGAACCTCCACTCCGGTACACGTTTCATATCCCAGGAAAGAGCCAAGTGGACAAAGACGAGTGGACAAGTGGACAAAGACAAGTGGACAAGTGGACAAGTGGTGCTACGTAGGTCCAATGGAGTGTCACTCAGCCATGAAATCCACGTCATGAGGCTGGTAGCAGCATCCTGAGTGGATTTAGGTACGATCATCCTCAGTGAAATAAGTCCCACAAAAAAAGAAACTTATGATATCACTTATCGAGGGAATGTAAAAATCGCTCCCCATGAACGGAATCCCCAAACAGAACAGAGTCACGCTTTTAGAAAACACACTTATGCCTGCTTCAGGGGAAAGGTGAGGTGCGGTGACGCATAAAACTCGAGTTTGAAATGAGCACAGATACCCTTCCGAAAACCGAATATGGAATGGACACGACCTACTCCTTGCTCAATCAACTGGACTCACCAGACCCTGTTCATCGCACAAGTATCTATCCGACTAGTAAGCATCTTAAAAGCTAAGTCTTGATATCTCTGTGTAAGTGCATCAAGTGTGTGTAAAGCGGCCTAAAACCAGCAGGGAAAATCAGCTCAGACCCATTCTGAGGATACATTTCCAACACAAAGAAGAAACAAGCAGGGCAAAACAGAGAGAAATTCTTCCAAAATGCGTTCAGGGACTGGCATGCAACCAGGATTGACCACATCTACAGCCCCAGCGGCAGAAGACATAAGGCTGGACACTCTTGGGGCTGAGACGATTGGTGAGGTTGGGAAAGCAAATGCAGACCCTTGAAAGGAATCCTGCGTGCTCCCCATTCCATGGCTCCCAACTCTCCAGGTTCAACGCAATCTTCCGACAGCGAAAGCACTCATTGGAAACCCAGCGGATGCTACACCGTGGGATCGGGAAAGCTTTCTGAAACTCACCTCAGTTTTCCTCTCCTGGTGCTCGTGTTCTCCATTCAGGCCCCCTTACTAACAATCTCCCCACTTGGAGACTCGGCGCCTTTCCATGCCTCTTTCGTACCGTCTGCAATTTGTCCGCAGGATGAACTGCAAGAGGGGGAACCAATGAGAGACTCGCTGGAGGTGTTTGGTCGGGCACATGTCACTCTCATTTCCCATCACGAAGAAGAATTCACCAGCGGTTCAGCCTGCCACCGCGGATCGACAATAGGGCGTGAAGCCATCCAGCCGTGTTGCGTCCCACTCACAAAAAAGCGACTTGGGAAATGGAGCTCAGGGGCCCTGCACTTCCCAAACCTGCAGAGTTCTAAACGATAACTATCGCCCCAAAATATATTGAGCGCAGGCTACGAAGAGGCGCTGAACGCAAGGCAGAACTGCAGGAAACGGATGTCAACGGGTACATCGGAATGGCCCCGATAGCACATGAAAAGCGCCAGAACGTGGACAATGATGCGGTTGGCCAAAAAGGGCGTATGCGTTTTTTCCTGAATATATTCAGGAAAAAACGCATACGCCCTTTTTGGCCAACCAAGCAACCTGGGAGAGCAAATCAGCACTACAAAGAAATCTCTCGCCCCCCCCCCCCGGGGCAAAAGGGCCAGGCGAAAAAAGTCTAAAAACCAGAAAGGCAGGACAGCCCACGGAGTCAAGGGAGCCTTGTTAAGCTGATGGGCGGGATGTCAATGGCCAACAGCCAATCTTCACAAGTGTATCCTCTTTCCCAAACCATGTAAAACACAGAACCACAGAGCATAGGGCACTTCCACACATGGGCGTTGACCTTGGGAAAATGAAAAAATCAACCAGACACAGGGACCCCAAAGTTGAGGGCTGCTGTCTTGACAAGAACCTCCACTCCGGTACACGTTTCATATCCCAGGAAAGAGCCAAGTGGACAAAGACGAGTGGACAAGTGGACAAAGACAAGTGGACAAGTGGACAAGTGGTGCTACGTAGGTCCAATGGAGTGTCACTCAGCCATGAAATCCACGTCATGAGGCTGGTAGCAGCATCCTGAGTGGATTTAGGTACGATCATCCTCAGTGAAATAAGTCCCACAAAAAAAGAAACTTATGATATCACTTATCGAGGGAATGTAAAAATCGCTCCCCATGAACGGAATCCCCAAACAGAACAGAGTCACGCTTTTAGAAAACACACTTATGCCTGCTTCAGGGGAAAGGTGAGGTGCGGTGACGCATAAAACTCGAGTTTGAAATGAGCACAGATACCCTTCCGAAAACCGAATATGGAATGGACACGACCTACTCCTTGCTCAATCAACTGGACTCACCAGACCCTGTTCATCGCACAAGTATCTATCCGACTAGTAAGCATCTTAAAAGCTAAGTCTTGATATCTCTGTGTAAGTGCATCAAGTGTGTGTAAAGCGGCCTAAAACCAGCAGGGAAAATCAGCTCAGACCCATTCTGAGGATACATTTCCAACACAAAGAAGAAACAAGCAGGGCAAAACAGAGAGAAATTCTTCCAAAATGCGTTCAGGGACTGGCATGCAACCAGGATTGACCACATCTACAGCCCCAGCGGCAGAAGACATAAGGCTGGACACTCTTGGGGCTGAGACGATTGGTGAGGTTGGGAAAGCAAATGCAGACCCTTGAAAGGAATCCTGCGTGCTCCCCATTCCATGGCTCCCAACTCTCCAGGTTCAACGCAATCTTCCGACAGCGAAAGCACTCATTGGAAACCCAGCGGATGCTACACCGTGGGATCGGGAAAGCTTTCTGAAACTCACCTCAGTTTTCCTCTCCTGGTGCTCGTGTTCTCCATTCAGGCCCCCTTACTAACAATCTCCCCACTTGGAGACTCGGCGCCTTTCCATGCCTCTTTCGTACCGTCTGCAATTTGTCCGCAGGATGAACTGCAAGAGGGGGAACCAATGAGAGACTCGCTGGAGGTGTTTGGTCGGGCACATGTCACTCTCATTTCCCATCACGAAGAAGAATTCACCAGCGGTTCAGCCTGCCACCGCGGATCGACAATAGGGCGTGAAGCCATCCAGCCGTGTTGCGTCCCACTCACAAAAAAGCGACTTGGGAAATGGAGCTCAGGGGCCCTGCACTTCCCAAACCTGCAGAGTTCTAAACGATAACTATCGCCCCAAAATATATTGAGGGCAGGCTACGAAGAGGCGCTGAACGCAAGGCAGAACTGCAGGAAACGGATGTCAACGGGTACATCGGAATGGCCCCGATAGCACATGAAAAGCGCCAGAACGTGGACAATGATGCGCTTGGCCAAAAAGGGCGTATGCGTTTTTTCCTGAATATATTCAGGAAAAAACGCATACGCCCTTTTTGGCCAACCAAGCAACCTGGGAGAGCAAATCAGCACTACAAAGAAATCTCTCGCCCCCCCCCCCGGGGCAAAAGGGCCAGGCGAAAAAAGTCTAAAAACCAGAAAGGCAGGACAGCCCACGGAGTCAAGGGAGCCTTGTTAAGCTGATGGGCGGGATGTCAATGGCCAACAGCCAATCTTCACAAGTGTATCCTCTTTCCCAAACCATGTAAAACACAGAACCACAGAGCATAGGGCACTTCCACACATGGGCGTTGACCTTGGGAAAATGAAAAAATCAACCAGACACAGGGACCCCAAAGTTGAGGGCTGCTGTCTTGACAAGAACCTCCACTCCGGTACACGTTTCATATCCCAGGAAAGAGCCAAGTGGACAAAGACGAGTGGACAAGTGGACAAAGACAAGTGGACAAGTGGACAAGTGGTGCTACGTAGGTCCAATGGAGTGTCACTCAGCCATGAAATCCACGTCATGAGGCTGGTAGCAGCATCCTGAGTGGATTTAGGTACGATCATCCTCAGTGAAATAAGTCCCACAAAAAAAGAAACTTATGATATCACTTATCGAGGGAATGTAAAAATCGCTCCCCATGAACGGAATCCCCAAACAGAACAGAGTCACGCTTTTAGAAAACACACTTATGCCTGCTTCAGGGGAAAGGTGAGGTGCGGTGACGCATAAAACTCGAGTTTGAAATGAGCACAGATACCCTTCCGAAAACCGAATATGGAATGGACACGACCTACTCCTTGCTCAATCAACTGGACTCACCAGACCCTGTTCATCGCACAAGTATCTATCCGACTAGTAAGCATCTTAAAAGCTAAGTCTTGATATCTCTGTGTAAGTGCATCAAGTGTGTGTAAAGCGGCCTAAAACCAGCAGGGAAAATCAGCTCAGACCCATTCTGAGGATACATTTCCAACACAAAGAAGAAACAAGCAGGGCAAAACAGAGAGAAATTCTTCCAAAATGCGTTCAGGGACTGGCATGCAACCAGGATTGACCACATCTACAGCCCCAGCGGCAGAAGACATAAGGCTGGACACTCTTGGGGCTGAGACGATTGGTGAGGTTGGGAAAGCAAATGCAGACCCTTGAAAGGAATCCTGCGTGCTCCCCATTCCATGGCTCCCAACTCTCCAGGTTCAACGCAATCTTCCGACAGCGAAAGCACTCATTGGAAACCCAGCGGATGCTACACCGTGGGATCGGGAAAGCTTTCTGAAACTCACCTCAGTTTTCCTCTCCTGGTGCTCGTGTTCTCCATTCAGGCCCCCTTACTAACAATCTCCCCACTTGGAGACTCGGCGCCTTTCCATGCCTCTTTCGTACCGTCTGCAATTTGTCCGCAGGATGAACTGCAAGAGGGGGAACCAATGAGAGACTCGCTGGAGGTGTTTGGTCGGGCACATGTCACTCTCATTTCCCATCACGAAGAAGAATTCACCAGCGGTTCAGCCTGCCACCGCGGATCGACAATAGGGCGTGAAGCCATCCAGCCGTGTTGCGTCCCACTCACAAAAAAGCGACTTGGGAAATGGAGCTCAGGGGCCCTGCACTTCCCAAACCTGCAGAGTTCTAAACGATAACTATCGCCCCAAAATATATTGAGGTCAGGCTACGAAGAGGCGCTGAACGCAAGGCAGAACTGCAGGAAACGGATGTCAACGGGTACATCGGAATGGCCCCGATAGCACATGAAAAGCGCCAGAACGTGGACAATGATGCGGTTGGCCAAAAAGGGCGTATGCGTTTTTTCCTGATATTCAGGAAAAAACGCATACGCCCTTTTTGGCCAACCAAGCAACCTGGGAGAGCAAATCAGCACTACAAAGAAATCTCTCGCCCCCCCCCCGGGGGGCAAAAGGGCCAGGCGAAAAAAGTCTAAAAACCAGAAAGGCAGGACAGCCCACGGAGTCAAGGGAGCCTTGTTAAGCTGATGGGCGGGATGTCAATGGCCAACAGCCAATCTTCACAAGTGTATCCTCTTTCCCAAACCATGTAAAACACAGAACCACAGAGCATAGGGCACTTCCACACATGGGCGTTGACCTTGGGAAAATGAAAAAATCAACCAGACACAGGGACCCCAAAGTTGAGGGCTGCTGTCTTGACAAGAACCTCCACTCCGGTACACGTTTCATATCCCAGGAAAGAGCCAAGTGGACAAAGACGAGTGGACAAGTGGACAAAGACAAGTGGACAAGTGGACAAGTGGTGCTACGTAGGTCCAATGGAGTGTCACTCAGCCATGAAATCCACGTCATGAGGCTGGTAGCAGCATCCTGAGTGGATTTAGGTACGATCATCCTCAGTGAAATAAGTCCCACAAAAAAAGAAACTTATGATATCACTTATCGAGGGAATGTAAAAATCGCTCCCCATGAACGGAATCCCCAAACAGAACAGAGTCACGCTTTTAGAAAACACACTTATGCCTGCTTCAGGGGAAAGGTGAGGTGCGGTGACGCATAAAACTCGAGTTTGAAATGAGCACAGATACCCTTCCGAAAACCGAATATGGAATGGACACGACCTACTCCTTGCTCAATCAACTGGACTCACCAGACCCTGTTCATCGCACAAGTATCTATCCGACTAGTAAGCATCTTAAAAGCTAAGTCTTGATATCTCTGTGTAAGTGCATCAAGTGTGTGTAAAGCGGCCTAAAACCAGCAGGGAAAATCAGCTCAGACCCATTCTGAGGATACATTTCCAACACAAAGAAGAAACAAGCAGGGCAAAACAGAGAGAAATTCTTCCAAAATGCGTTCAGGGACTGGCATGCAACCAGGATTGACCACATCTACAGCCCCAGCGGCAGAAGACATAAGGCTGGACACTCTTGGGGCTGAGACGATTGGTGAGGTTGGGAAAGCAAATGCAGACCCTTGAAAGGAATCCTGCGTGCTCCCCATTCCATGGCTCCCAACTCTCCAGGTTCAACGCAATCTTCCGACAGCGAAAGCACTCATTGGAAACCCAGCGGATGCTACACCGTGGGATCGGGAAAGCTTTCTGAAACTCACCTCAGTTTTCCTCTCCTGGTGCTCGTGTTCTCCATTCAGGCCCCCTTACTAACAATCTCCCCACTTGGAGACTCGGCGCCTTTCCATGCCTCTTTCGTACCGTCTGCAATTTGTCCGCAGGATGAACTGCAAGAGGGGGAACCAATGAGAGACTCGCTGGAGGTGTTTGGTCGGGCACATGTCACTCTCATTTCCCATCACGAAGAAGAATTCACCAGCGGTTCAGCCTGCCACCGCGGATCGACAATAGGGCGTGAAGCCATCCAGCCGTGTTGCGTCCCACTCACAAAAAAGCGACTTGGGAAATGGAGCTCAGGGGCCCTGCACTTCCCAAACCTGCAGAGTTCTAAACGATAACTATCGCCCCAAAATATATTGAGGTCAGGCTACGAAGAGGCGCTGAACGCAAGGCAGAACTGCAGGAAACGGATGTCAACGGGTACATCGGAATGGCCCCGATAGCACATGAAAAGCACCAGAACGTGGACAATGATGCGGTTGGCCAAAAAGGGCGTATGCGTTTTTTCCTGAATATATTCAGGAAAAAACGCATACGCCCTTTTTGGCCAACCAAGCAACCTGGGAGAGCAAATCAGCACTACAAAGAAATCTCTCGCCCCCCCCCC